>NC_143563.1:13945000-14249166 GCF_054136105.1 Typopeltis vanoorti
CGAGAATTATTGAATAGTACTTTGCCTGTCGTATCATATTTAAATATTTTGTTGAATTTTGGTTCCCATATCAACAATTAATTCATTTTGCACAATGGGTGATAGATACGAATTTTGTTTCTTACCTATAATTTTTTTCCAGAACATCGCATTAAATAATCTCTTAAAAGTGGATCAAATTCTGCAATTAATTCTATGATTCCAAAAAAAATTACCATAATGGGCTGTGTACAAAGTATCAAAATTACCTCTGAAAGCTAAATTATGTTCGGATAAATAAAGAATTGCTGCTACTATTCATCTTGAAATATTCCTTAACCGTTCTGCTTCACATTTTATGACATTTTGATTTGCCTGATCAATTGTGTTGTGATATTTTAAATTACATTCCATTTGTGTCCATGAATACATGCATTTCATGTGCACTAGATTTCGTTCGTGCGACTTTAATCTTTCACTTACATGTCGCCAGTCAGAAAAGCCATTATAGATAAAAAAAAATTATCATTAGAAGAAAATAATTTGCAACAAAAAATAGAGTTGGAAGAGTTTGATTATACAAGCCATATTCTGTTTTGCTTCTCTCCGTTTGCAGTTGTCCTAATATAGTGAGCTGTGGAAAAACACCTTTTGTTGTCATCTTTTGGAAAATCATTTTCAGTCGGAGGAGACGGTGGATCACGTTGTACAATTTGTGTTAGTGTTGCGTTGTTCAAAATTTTGGGCCATGTTGCTGGATCATGGATCACATTCAATAGTAAATAGTTCACCTTCCTCTGGTGTCTCAGTTTTAGGATCTTCAATACTCATTGTTTGACCAAACGCGTCATGTTCTCCGCTTCCTTTGAGTATTTCAGAACTCTCATTATTAATTAATGTTGAAGCCTAAGAACTGTTTGTAGTTAATTCAGAACCCCCGTTATCAACTGATATATCTGAACAAATATATGAGTTCAACTTCATAAATTTAAACAGTGAATTTCTTTGATGTTCCTCAGTCGCTTCTTTTTCTTGTTTTCGCTTTCGTTTTACATGCCCACTTGGGTATTTTCTTCCATAATAATCTCTCTCACGACTCATACTCTAGTCATATAGTCATACTCTAGAATTAAATACGATAGATTTAATTATAAAATAAGTTAATAAATTAAAACAAAATTACTTACCTGATAAATAAAACATATCTGAAATAGATAATATTAGAAAATAAATAAATCTAATATAGATTGAAAACTGCTATTGAAGAAAAATTCTGATGTAGGATAACCTAAAACCAGTTTACAAAATATAATTTTTAAGAAGTTTTGCAAGTAATGTCACATAAAAAAATTGCCATGACAGTACGTGTATATAGTTACTTATTCATAAAATCATAAACTAAAATAAAAAAAATCCTTAAATTTATTAAAAACGCCTGTTTTAAAATGCACTTTTCCCTATTTAACACTATGTTGTACGATATTGTTATATATCTTAGAGTAGTTTCAAATACTACCGCTCTAGCGTTACGATCTTATTTCGCTTACTATAACAACAATAGTTGGTTGTAAAATTATATACATATATTTTTCTGTATAATAATATTTTTATATAATAATTACAATATTAATTTATATAATAATTTAAAAACATAGTTGATTTTATTTTTTCAATTTTTTGCGCTTTGCGGGGGCCCTGTGCCACCGCACAGTTCGCACACCCATGAATACGGCCTTGTTTCCACCACTCAATCCGCCAACCACAACGAGCAGCAACTACACCAACGCTATCTACCACCCATCCCCACAACCACCACTAGTATGTCACAGACAATCAGAATCAGAGATTCAGAATCCCTGGTTATGAGCAATTATTCCAAGCAAAAAAAAAAACGAATGTGGACATTAATACGGAGTTGGTCCACCCTTTGCTTCTATGACAGCTCTAACTCTCTCAGGGAGACTTTCTACCAGGTGTCGGAATGTCTCTGGTAGAATGGCAGCCCATTCATCTTGAAGAACTGTAGCCAGAGCAGTTCGTGGTGTGGATCGTTGGGGTCTGGAGGCGAAGTCGGCGTTCTAATTCATCAGAAATGTGTTCTATGGGATTCAAATCAGGGCTCTGGGCTGGCCATTCCATTTCTGGAATGTTATTGTCCACAAACATTCCCTCACAGACTTTGCTGTATGGCAGATAGCATTGTAATGCTGATACATACAATATTCATCACCCAATTGATCTCAATTCGCATTTAGATTTCCGTGTAGTGTTACGAGAGGGCCAAGTCCATTCCATGAAAAATACCCCCACAGTATAACGCCACCTCCTCCAAATTTCACTGTTGGCACTACACATGCTTGCAGGAATCGTTCTCCAGGCATTCGCCACACCCAGCCCATTGAACTGCCACATAGTAAAGCATGATTCATCACTACTCCAAATCACACGTTTCCAGTTGTCCACTGTCCAGTGGTGTCGCTCTTTTAACTCTCGACGCATGGTGCTGACTGGACAGTCATGGTGCTGACTGGACAGTTAGTAGCACTGCGGAACTCCCGTGTGATTGTTTCACTCGATACCTGGCGATTTCCAGGAATCACCTTCTTCAACTCTCGAAGGCCCCTGTCTGTTATTAAAGAAATCAAAAAATTCGTAGTCACTGAGTTCCCATTGACCTACCCATTCTGCTCGTACTTCTTATCACTGAACAACTCACAGCTCCGCGCCTCCTTATATACTGGTAAGCGAGATTGAAGTGATGTCTAGACATCAGTTTACGATTTACAGAGGGATGTCCGGATAGTTTTGATTAGATAGTGTATTTGTTATTTCTATTCTGGTTTATTATGGTATGGTATTATTTCATGTGTGTGTGTGTGTGTGTGTGTGTGTGTGTGTGTGTGTGTGTGTGTGTGTGTGTGTGTGTGTTATTTTTTATTATTATTTTAAATATGTATTAAGTATTATTGGATATGAGAACAACCATGTCTAACTTTTTTGGTTCACTTCTTTCTAACTGATAATTACAAGTTTAATTTTATCTGTAGGTCATCATTTTCATATATGTGCACAGTAACTCTTAAATGTTATTTGAGATACAGCTTACTTGTAATATTTTAAACAGAATTTTCTTTTTAACTTATCGAATTGTAAGTTTGTTGGAGTCATATGCCTCCAAAATTTTACATCCCGAAAATATTTTACAGGGTAGTGTGTTAGGTATCTTAATTGTGTAGATACTTTTCAAAATTAAAATACATGATGCATAGGTGTGTGTGTAGCCCTGTGGAAATGACATTAGCATCCATAGCGCAAGACTGCCCAAAGGAAGCTCGCTGAATAAAGGAACATTTTCTAGCCTTTCTTCGAACGACCAGAATTAGTCGATCTCTGGCATTGCAAGTAGAGTTTTTCTCCCAAAAACTTCATTTTAATACCACAACTAAAAAAAAATGGACCATACAATGGACCACTATTTCAGACAATTGTATATCATGATGGAATTAGGGACCAGGAGATGGCACCATAATCATTGACATTTTGGGTCTGCTATCTCCGATTGGCTGTTCCAATCTCTAAGTTAAAGAATGACTGCCCTGTCCTTCAGCCTTCAAAAATAAGATAGTGTTAAAATGGTCTCACCTGCTCTCTTTGGAACATAAATAGGCCTTAGCGTATTTATTTTATTTGGATACATAATACAACAGTCTTGTTGGAAGTACGGTTATTTCCACTGCAATTCCAAAAAAGCAAAACCTTATCGAATATTAGACATGTCATAAATGGCATAAGGGTATGCATCAATTGTCAATACCTGCAATTGGCAGAAATCAGAACTACATACCATATTTCTTTTGTGGATTGAAATGTGAAGGAGGGAACTTCTAAAGATAGACTAAAGGCAGCATCCGTACCATTGAAAACTGCCAGTTACGAGCTACTAACATCACATGGGGAATTTTACTTTAGTTTCCTGTTTCAAAAGAGGATTAACCGAACAGACACACCAGAAATGAGTCCGTTTGACTTCTGAAGTTTATGATATAAAACAAATGGGGAAACAAAATATATGATTAATATTGCTACCCGGAACATAAGAAGAATAGCATTAAAATAAATATAATAGTTAATATATTAAATACAGGATATACCTGGAACATAAGAAGAATAGCTTTATAATAAATATAATGGTCGTGATATTAAATATAGGATATTTTAATAGATATTGAAATTGGTAGAGGGAGCTTCAGTTCTTATGCACAGTTAAAGTTAGTGAATGTTGCTACAGTCGAATAGTCTCATGGTTTGTTTTGTTAGTGGTTTCAAAAGGTACGAAAAATGTGTGATCTATTTTTGTTACATTGTTTATGATTAGGGAACACTAAGCCTTTGGTGTTAAGTAGCAATCGTGGACTTAAGTACTGGAATACAGGTTAACAATGATTTACAAATAATAATAAATAAGCCTTACATTCAGTGGCGCACCCAGAGGGGGGATTAGGGGCACATCCCCCCCCCAAAAAAGGAAAAAAATACTAGAAAATTTTCCAAAAATCTTTTCCTAATTAAAATTCTTTTTTTTTTATTTATGTTGTGTCTTCTATTTCTATACTACTTATGAATTAGCGATCATTGCAGATGCTTATATCTGACTGTAAGAACATTAACTTTAGCTGTGCATAGTGCGTATTCTCAAATCGTCTACTCAACTCGCCCCCCCCCCCCCCCAAGATTAAATCCTGAGTGCGCTACTGCTTACATTATCATTGTTACGGGCATCTCCATGGAATCGGAAGATGCATCGCTGAACGACCATTTTAATCATTATTCTCACAATATTATCATACCTCTCACTAAATTCATTCACTGCCAAAAAGCCTAGAACTATCAATGATAATCCGTTCTAGTCATTCACTCTCTAAGCAAAAACCTCACACCCTTATTTACTATTGCCTTTCACAAAAAAGTGGGAACGAGATTTTAACTTATTAGATATGGCGATTTTTATTGCTCATTTATAAATAAAAATTAGTTGATTTGATTTCAAGTCGCTAAGTCAAATTAACTCATGAATTAAGTGATACATCCAAAGAGCCAAGGACTTATCGCTGAGGGCACACTACACAACTAACCAAGAATATAATTCCTTAGTATCATTAATTTATAGTATAACCAAGTGGAAAAACTTTCAACTTCAAAATCACCATATTATTATTATTTGTCACCTCCAGCAGTGAGTCCAAAGACTCATCGAGGGAGGGCATCCACTACAACTCTGTCTCCACCACTCACAATCCACCACCTGACCGCAACTACACCAACGCCATCTATCGCCGACCACTGGTATTTCCACAGACAATCACAAACATCCATGCCCATGGCAGGATATACAGTACTTAATCCTCCATCTTCACACTGTATCACTGTCATTTAAATTTAATATTTAAATAATCAGTCATGAATATCAGTGGTTTGTGTACACCATGCACCTGCTTTCTGCTGAACATTTCTCCTTTCTCAAGCCAGTTTTATGGTGATAGTTTACTAGGTTTTCTGTATTTCAATTAATGAGAAATTGGAAAATCCAGTATACTTAATCTGGCATGATATCTGATTATGTTCACACACTTCTCAGTCAGTATGCCTGTCAAATATCTGTAAAACATCCAAACTTGCCAGAAACACATATGCAGTTTACAACATGATACTTTTGCAATACCAAAACAACTAAGCCTGCCAGATGGTTTATAAAAATATTATTGAAGTACTTATGCATCTCAGATTTTGTGAGACATACTTGCCATCTGCACGAATGTCTCACAAAACTTTATCAACTTTTTCTTTTAAAATTTCATAAACACTTTTAACTTTTGAATCTTTTTTAGTTAATCATACATGAGCAATAGGTTTTGGGCCTTCTCGTGTATGAAATATGTGTGTATATATGTATATATATATATAACACTTCTAGTAATTATAGATAATGATATTTGCACTAACATATGTTAAAATCATAAGATAAATCATTCCTTCTTGTGAAAAGGCTTATATGTTCATCATAATTTTGTTTGACTCTTTTGGGCTATTTTGTTTGACAAGGAAAATTCTACAAACAAATAGAGGGGACAGCGATGGGGATCTCCACTGTCCCCTCCCTACTCCCATGAACTACTTCATGGAAACCTTTGAAAATAAAGCCTTAACCTTGGCTGTGCTGTGTTAATGATGTGTTCTCCATTTGGTTGCACAGCTCTGAAGCTCTCAACACTTCTCCCATCCTCCAGAACAGAGACTGCACCAAATTATTACCATTCAATATATCTGAGGCACATCTGAAACATTCACAAAAATTCCAAAAATATACGACCTTATAACCACTTATAGACCATATGAAAAATTGGTATCCCTTGTATGCACCCCCAAAGACAAAGCGACCTTCCAGAAGTCTGCCAAGTTCCATGCAATTGTAGCTATCGTATCATGTCCAAACAGGTAAGACAGCCAACATCAGAATTGCAGAATACAAAGACTACATCTGGTTCCACCACTACAGTCACTCAGGGCTTGCTGACCATTTCATGCCTTTACCCACCACAAGATACTATGGAAAATGATCACCTTATCCACAAAAGCAAATTCAAATATGAAAGACTGTCCTGGAATCTGCTTCAACCTTAAGGAACTACCCTAACCTCAATGAATATAGTTGCATAAAACTTCCTCAAATCTGGGAAGCACTGATCCTAAGAGCTTCAGCCCAACATCGAAGAATACCCATTCCAATCCACTTGGAGACACTATTTTAGGACTTTAGACTTATCTTTGTTTTTTTCTGCTTCAGTCTTTCCTACCATATGTAATGCCTATATGCACATATCAATTTGTCCTTTATTCCCTGAAGATGGCAAATTTCACTTTGCTGAAATATTGGAAGTATTAATTTAAATGTTGTTTTTCTAATAGTACTATGAAGAATTTTAAGATGTATGACAGGTATTATGCATTTTATAGTAACCTCCAATAAGTTAATACTCGTAATGCAAGGGATATCTTATACAATCTGAGAAATTATACATTATTATTATTATTCGTAACACCTCCAAGGAGTCCGAAGACTCATCACAGGAGGACACCTACTATACAACCATCTCCACCACTACACCGAACCTCTACTACCAATCATCATCCACCACCCACCACTACCACAACTAGTATTTTTTTTGTCTGTAAATTGTGTGTGTTCTGAAGGGCCAATTTGTCTGTATGTGGGATGAAAAACCCGAGTTTCCGGGAGAAAAAACCCTGCTACCTTCAATTGAAAAAGGTCCACATAAAGATTCCTCCCGTCCTGATGAGAATCGAACTTAGGCCTATTTCAATCAAACTAATCTGAGAAACGCTTAATTTCTTGGATTAATCTCTTCATTTATTATAAATTGTGATATAGTTTAAGGGTAACCCATTATTGCCTAGAACCTTAAGGATTAAAATTTAAAAAAAAATTAGGATTTGTTTGTTTTTATACTGAAGATAACTGATTATAGCATGCACTCGTAAATGTCAACCCCAACCTCAATTTCAGGTTCACTTACATTTTCTGTTTAAAAACTGCAATATTTACTATCCCAAAATTCATGTTCCTGTCATATTTTTTAGTTCTCAAGATCGAGTTCATTTTTTTTTCAACTCCAAATCCCGATCTTGTCCAAGACAGATAACCTCCCTGGATTCTTATTCTCAATCCTTTAGACTATTTTTAAGTTAGTGTCAGCCTCTTACAGGGCTTAGTGTTGATAGGGAAAGTGGGAGATATGCTTTCCCCCCCCCCTTACCCCATGCAGTTTTTTTGTAAACATTGTAGTACATTTGTGCTATGGGTGAACCAATGTTCTTTCCTTCCCTATTTTTTATGAAATTTATATATTTTTGTATTTTTTATTTATTTTTTACATAGTCTGGAAACCAAGTATAGAACTTTTTCAAGCTATTTCAGGCCTTTAGTAAGCAGGAGGGGGATCTCACACCAAGCAGTGAAATTTATTTCCCACCTAATGATAATCACAAACATCCATGCCCATTTGCAGGATCCAGATTTGCATCCTGTTGGTTGGAGAAGCAGATGTGCCAGTTACTCAACAACTAGGCATGTCAAATTCTCTTGCTTCTGTACTATAACGTACTATAAGTTATTAAGACATGACTAAAACTAAGGCAAAGCCTAGGAGTAGCAAGTTTATAGAGCAGCATAAACTGGTGAAATTGTATCTCCACTATAAAAATACTTTTTTTTTTGTTGTTGTTGTTGTTTTCAACCTTATACATTTTCCTAAATTCAAGGGTGGCATATTCCCTAACTATGGTTCTTCTAAAACTTACGAAACCTTAACAAGTTTGTGCTGGCTATAGAGGAGCCATATTTTTAACCATTTAGTCCTGCATCTTAACTACAAGCGACATCTCCAAAATCTTAATTACCAGTTCAGAAATGCCAATCAGCCCATAATTTTCAGTGGTGATAGTATTTTATCTTCATTTCACTTCTGAAATTCTTTCACTGTGTGGGATCCATATTAAATAACTTACTTTAGGATACTCTTAATTCTCTAGTGCATTTCTTAAAATTTGACAAACATCTCCAATCATATTGAGGCCTTATTGATATTTAAATTACTCAGTGTTTTGAATAATAAATTTACTCACTTCCAATCCATCTCTCTTGAAATATACTGCATGCTTACTACTGGGAAACAACTTAGCACATTTGTCTTGTAACTATCCTTAAGCGCCTCCTTAGTGCAATTGGAAGGACGACAGTACATTGCGCCCTTCGATTGGAATAGGCCTAAGTTCGATTCTCATCATGACGGAAGGAATCTTTATCTGGATGATTTTCAATCGAAGGTGAGTTAGCCGATCTCATACGGAGGTAGCAGGATTTTTTCTCCTGGAAACTCGGGTTTTTCATCCTGCATACAGACAAATTGGCCCTTCAGAACACACGCAATTTACAGACAAAAAATACTAGTTGTGGTGGTAGAAGTGGGCGGTAGATGGCGTTGATTCGTAGTAGAGGTTTGGCGTAGTGGTTGAGACAGTTGTAATAGTAAGTGTCCTCCTGCAATGAGTTTTCAGACTCCTTGGAGGTGTCAGGAATAATAATAATAACTACGTAACTATTATTTTTCAGGAAATTGCAATGTATACTAAATATTAATTATAATAACTTTAATTAATACTTCTGATATTTCAGCAATATTACATTGCCATCATCAAGGATCACAGAACAATGAATGCAGGCACTAACACTGGGTAAATGAGGCTGAAGAAAAGCAACCAAAGTCCGGCCACTGTTACTTGCTACTACAATGACAACTTTTCGTTACACTATTGCCTAGACAAACATGTTTTGAACATTTATGATTGAGTTTTAAATTGGTTTCCAGTGATTTTATCTGAACTGCAAAATCATTCAGATAAAATCATCAATAATTTGTTTTTATAAATTAATAATTTCTAAATACCTGAAAAATTATTTTAATATAATTAAGGAGCAGTAGCTATAATATACAAAATTACGACAGTTACAAAAACATTTATTTAAATAAATCTTTTAATAATAGTTAAAACTGCTGCTAGTCCTGTATTTTTTTAAACATACGCCTCTTATTTAAACAAGTATAGAGTTATATCCAAAATTATGCCAGTCGTCATAAAATAATGTCAAGATAGTGTATACATGTTGGGCAGCTTTATGTGTGTGTGGATGGAGAATTAAGTAGTATAGATAATTGGTTTTGTGGAGGTAGAGTGCCCTCCTTTGATGAATCCTCGGGCTCCTTAGAAGTGCCATGTAATAGTTATTATTCTAGGTGTTTTTGTTCTGTTGTCAAGTTCATTCCGTTTCAAGACTTACAGCACTTTTTAAATATCTACATCATACCAAGAGAATAGACAGTCATTTGTTTGTACCGCAAAGCTAGAGAACTTTAATCCCAAACATTGGAACTAATTTATATTGTTTAAATACCATGTTGCAGTACATTTTTTATGTGACTACTATCTACCAAAGGTAATTATAGTAGTATATTAGTACTGTGGATGAACAAAGGATTTTTTTTATTTTATTGCATAATCCAGAAACTCTGCTCTAGAGATCAAACATGGAACTTTTTTTCAAGCCACTTCACAGTTCCAGTAAGTGGGACAGTAGCCTTATAGCTAGTGGTGAAATTCTTCTCCATCTAAAGACAACTGTAAGCATGCCCAGAACAGGATTCAAATCCACAGCCTGTTGGTTGGAGAGCAAGCATGTTATCTGCTCAGATTACAAGGCTGGCAAAATCTCAGAATTATATAATATAATTTTCCAATATTTCTTATAAAGGAGCTTTGTTTTATGTTCATGCCTTATAATTTTATCAAACATCAAGTATATTTTAATTAAAAATTTCTTCCCTCCCCCCTACTCTATTTCCAAAATTACGATAAAAAAAAATCTAAAATCATATATGATCATTATGAATTACTATATTATTCAACCTGCCCTGTGTACTATACAGTGAGTAATATTGAAGTATTAATTGCACTAGAAATTGTTGATTGGATTCTTCTTCGTGGTATCCGTTATGTGAGCAGCAGTGATGATTCGTTTTGTGACTGCAGTACCTCTTTTGGTAAGGATAGTTTCAGAAACATGTCTGTACTTATATATATATATTATATGTATATCAAGAATACTCAAATAAAATTATTTATGTAAATCAGAATGAGTGTGTGATAATTTGTAACATTGCAAATGTATGTTGAAATATCAGACCTGATATTTATTATTATTATATGGCAGCACCTCCATGGAGTCCGAAGATTCATTGCGGTAGACACAATCTATCATACCTCTCCTTGTACCTGTTAACAGACAAAGCACCCACAACTGACTCTGGCAACCCATTCCACTCATTTACAACTCTGGAAGCAAAAAATCTAGTCCTCACACCCTTACTAACCACACCTTTATTCAACTTCCAGGAATGACCCCTTGTTCTGGTCCCTCTAGCCAAGTGCTGAAATATTTCTCCTGCATCTATCCTATAAAACCCTTTAAGCAACTTAAATGTTTCTGTCATATCTCCTCTTTTTCTCTATCAACCACCTTCTGCAATCCACACACCTTCAATCTATCCTCATGGGGAACATTCCACAGGCCACTCACCATCTTGGTCACTCACCTCTGAATCCTCTCCAATGCTTCCACATCCCCAAAGAAACCCATGGGGCCAGGCTTAAGCACAGTAATCCAGATGTGTGTGTGTATCAAGGTCTTATAAAGGGAAATAACAACTTCCTTATCTCTACTTGTTAATGTGTTCTTCACTAGCAAAGTAATCTTATGTGCTACCTTAGCAACCTTTGCAATATGTCCTCTGAACTTTAACTCTCTGTCTACCACCACCCCTAAATCTCTAGCTTCATCTATTTCCTGGAGTATGGTGGCATCAATGTGATAAACGATTTGTAATCTGTTTATCCCAAAGTGCATAACTTTACATTCCGCATCATCAGCAAGCAACTGAATATTTCCTTTCAGGTTATTTCCTATATCATTTATGTACAAATTAAACAGCAATGGTCCCAGCACTGAACCTTGTGGTACACCACTAGTCACCTGTTTTTGCCTCAATTCTGCCCCTCCAAATACTACTTTTTCCCAGCAGCTGCCCTCTTATTCATGTAACCAGTGTCATATCCATCCCACTTGTTCTAATTTGCGTAACAATGTTCAATGTGGTATTCTGTCAAATGGCATTGCAAAATCCAGCAAAACCAACCCAGCTGTTACTCTATTGTAAAAAGTTAGTAAATTACTAAGACACGACCGACCCTTCACGAAGCCATGTTGACTTTCATATAGTATCACATTTTTACCTACCCATTCTTGAATTCTCTTTTTTACCAATTTTTTCTAGTACTTTTACCACCATGCCTGAGATACTGATTTAATTTGCTACCGTAGTCTTAGAACCTCCCTTATACGAAGGAATAACCTCTTTCCACTTCCTTGATACTCTATCAGAGCTGAGATTAAATAGCCGAGTCAAAGGGATTGCTAGTTTTCTTGTTTCTTGCACATTCTCGCAAAACCGTAGCTGATATCCCATTGTTAAATCTGGAATTAACACTAAAATTGTAATTTGGTATTTTATTCAGATTTAACATAAATGCAAAATTTCCCTAAAAAGAATTACTTGTAAATAGATAATATTAGAAACCCTTGTACATATAGTAATAATAGTCCATTCATATAATTTTTCTAGGTGAGTATTTTTGAAAATGATCCTTAAATAACTAACAAGAAATAAAATAATGCAGAGGTGATATTGTAACAAGGTCAGAGTTTAGAGTAAACTATTAGAGTATTAGGGAGAACAGACACGGAGCATATAAAAGTCTTAGCGATGCAAGTTCGTGGTCTTTTTCATTCCTAGTTCAGGTTTTGGCATTTTCTTCCCCCCTGCAGTTTTCTGTGTGGTGGGTGGTAGCTTCGAGGCGACGGAGTCGTTCAGCGGCGATAACATGGTCAAAATAGCAGGCTTGTCCGAGCATAGCCATCCACGCGATGGGACAAATGGCGTACGCTGAAACTTCGTATAGCTCCAGCCGTTACCCTTCTGCCAGACAGATTCTTGGACATAAGGTAAAGAAGTGATCCATGATTGAGGTCACCAAGAAGTCAAGGCAAGGAACAACAGTTCGATGAATAGGGTGATGACCTGAAAGAAACCTACAAGAAGACACGAAGAAAAGTATCTCTTAATGAATTCGTCTGGTTGGTAACATAAAGTTTTATTTCTTATTGTATTGTGTAAATCTCAGGCCAGAGTGAGCTACAGTGTAAAATTTCCTGTGGATCGGACTTGTTATGACAGATTTTAGGACTTTAGTACCTGTTCCTCTAACAAGGATCTTTGTAGTTATGGAAGTGTAGAGTTAGAAGAATTGTCAATAATTTAAGGTTAGTTTGAATTCAATATGTTGTATGTACATTAATTGGGGAAAAAGTAAGGCATTTATCTACATATTTGTGTTAAGTAATTGGGTTTAGGACAGTTTGGATTTGTTAATATCACCTAATGAGAGATACCTATTGTGAACTAGATCTTGTTTGTTAATTTGTGCATAATTAATTTTAGGGACCTTCATTTAGCTTAGTTTTGATTAACACGTATTGCATTTTAGAATGAATAAATTTCTTTGTTTCTTAACCCAAAATAAGTGTATGATTTTTCTAGCCAATGCGCCACCTGCTAAAAATATCGAATCTGTATAAGTAAAAGCACGGGAAACGGTTACGACTGCTGTTTAGAATAATTAAAGGCTTGTTTAATGTTGATATTTATTGGAATCGTGATAATCTATAGGTCAAATCCCTGACAAGAAGTTCTCTCTTGAATAGGAATCAAGATGGTGCAGCTGAACAAATAAATTTTCTTGGTTCCGAAAAGGACTTGACCCCAGAATTTATAGATCAGGGAGAATTCTCCTTGTTTGAAGACTTTGCACACGATTTAAGATTTTAGAAGAGGCCACGAAAGATTACAACAAAGGCACAGCGGACAAGGGATATAGTTAAGGGTTAAACAAGACAATATTTAAGATTCAGGATTGAAAGAGTTTTAAGAGTAGTTAATAATACAATAGAAATATATAGACATTACACATATTAATAATAAAATTTACAGATATAACACTATCTAATCCCACAGCTGTATTTACATTGAGATTCTGCAATATCCTAAGAATCTCCAATTCATTCACCTCTGTTCCCACATTAGTGTCTGTCACATACGTTAAAGCAGTAACCTTACTGGGAAGATATATGTTTGCAAAGTGGTCACTCAGTAACTCAACTATTTTATCTGCTTCCATCTCCTCATGACCATCATTGCTCATTAAGGTTAATCTTCCATAGTCATTCTTCCTCTTATTTGCTACATAACAAATTGCCTACTTGTCTTGTTAATCAAGGTGATGTGGAGAGCTTGCAGGCACGCTTTCATTCTGTCATAATCACATACCTCATAGTTCCACATATATTCCTTTTTTATTCAGAACACTAACATGATTTTTCACCTCCCAATTTAAAACTACACGTTCACTTTCCAATTGGAGGCAAAACAACTATTTCGTTTATATACAGATTCTCAGATTCTATATTTTACATCATGTATCCATTCCATCACTTGCTGCTTGCATTACACCTGTTCCCCTATAGTTGAAACCACCCATAATAATAGTCCTGCTTGTATCCATAAGATTTGTCTGTGCAGTCCATGGTCCTCTTCAAATAACCCCAGCTTGTAATTGTATGCTACTCTGTATGCTGAACAGCTAAATGTTAAATTTGAGGTCGTTTGACCTCGAATGTGAACATTTGAAAAAGATTAAATATGATCCATATGTTAAAACTGAACAGTCTCTTGGCTGATTTCTCTTGTGTTCTGTATAAATTTATTCAGTTGACTTCATAATGTATCAGCCTTATCAGTACCATTGACAGGGTGTAGCATAGAGGCAGCCTGCCTCATGGCGTGGCTTAATAAGGGTGCTTGTTCAGCCATATTGAAGTAGGCACCGTCACTACGCTAATAATTCCTGTTAGCACAGTAAGTGCGGAAGGAAGTTTTTCCAAGCTTAAACTGATTAAAAGTTATTTGCAAACAGCATTGACCAAAGGATTGGTTGGTCTAGCAACTATATTGATAGAGGCAGACATAGCTTAGCTCATAATTTAAATTTCGAAGGACTTATAAACAGTTTCATTGTGCAATATCCCCATAAAGCAAACATTTAATTAATATTATTATATAATCGTTTTTCATTACTGTTTCTCTTTTATCATCATCATCATCAAATTCCTGCCATGTACCCTCAAGGGGTGTACAGGATATGATAGTACTACATGAAAAAAAAATTACATCATTACTAACTTCCTATCTACAATTTTCCTCCAAATCAGTCTGTTACTTGTCAAGACTCCAACATTATCAGATCTTATATTTCTATCATCTAAGGCACTTTGTACTGTATCAATCCACCTATATCTTGGTCTTCCTCTGGGTCGTTTTCCTGCCAACCTGGCAAAGAACACTTGCTTTGCTAATCTTTCTTCACCCATTCTGTTTAAGTGACCGTACCACCTGAGATTAGCTCCGCTAACGCATTCCTGGATGCTGGCAATGTCAAGTTCTTTCCTAATATCCTTGTTTTTAATATGATATTGCCATTGATGCGATCTGTTCACGCCTCTAATCTTTCTCAGGACTCTCATATCTGCGGTCACTAGTCTTTGGTCAAGTGTTTTACTTCTGACCCAGCTTTCAGATACATAAGTTAAAACTGGTTTGAACACTGTCTTGTATACAGCTAATTTAGTGTTCCGACTAATTTCTCTCTTATTCCATATGAATTTATTCAATTGACTTCCCACCATACCAGCTTTGCTGATTCTGTTGTCTATTTCTATATTTACTTTACCATCTTCAGTAAAAATCGTGCCTAAGTAGCTGAAATGTTTTACATGTTTCACAGGTTCTCCATTCACAACACAGTTGACATTTTCAACGATTCTGCCTATTTTCATTGTCTTTGTCTTTTTATTGCTGACCTTCATACCATATCTATTACAACAGTTGTTCAATTTAGTCAGAGAATCTTGCAGACGTATAGTGGATTTATTTAGAAGTATAACATCATCCGCATAAAGCAAACAGCTGACATTAACATCTCCAATGTTGATATCATGTTTAATACCACTTTCCTTCATAATGTGATCCATATAGATAATGAATAACAGAGGGGATAATGTACATCCTTGTCTCACACCAGATTTAATATTAAACCATCTTCCTGTACTTCCTTCAATTCTAACTGCTGACTTACAACTCAAATAAAGACTAAATATTGCTTGATATAATGCCCCATTGACACCATATAACTGTAGAGTATTGATTAGCTTCTCTCTTGGCACCTTGTCATATGCCTTTTCCAAATCGACAAAACTTAAATACAGATCTATGTTATATTCCCATGCTTTCTCGACTATTTGTCGTAAAGTGAAGATCTGATCTTGACAGCCTCTATTTGGCCTGAATTCAGCTTGTTCTTCACAAAGCTTTTCTTCTGCAATTCTTCTCAACCGTTTCTGAAGTATACTTGCATAGATCTTGCCAGGAACACTCAGTACGGAAATACCTCTGTAATTCTCACATTCAGTTTTATTTCCATTTTTATATATGGGTACTATTAGAGCTCTACTCCAATCATCGGGAATTCGTCCCTCTGTCCAGGCTTTCTGAACTATGCAGTGCAGCCACTTGCAAGACTGTTATACCACAATACTTCAGCATTTCTGGTCGAATATCATCTACTTCTGCTGCCTTTCCATATTTCAAGCCTTTGATGGCTTTTTCTACTTCAAGTATGGATATGTATTCCTGACTGCATGTCTGGTCAGTGTTTTTTACCACTGTGCTGTCATCACTGCTTGTTTCATTTAGCAGTTTTTCAAAGTAATTACTCCATACTTCAAGGATATCTTTTTCTCCCATTTTCATGTCACAGTTATCATCTCTAACTCCTTTTACAGCACTCTTTCCTCCATTCCTAATCTTCTTCAACAACCTCCAGAATATTTTGCCACCTTCTTGATATTTATTTTCTATATTCTTGCCAAAGTCCTCCCATGACTTTTGTTTAGCTAGCTTTACACAGTGTTTATCATTCTTGCATTTGTCTCTGTATTCTCTAAGAGCACAAGCTGACTTATTTGCCAGGAACTTTTGATATGCTTTCTTCTTTTCCTTCACTGCCTCTTTAACTTCCTGTGTCCACCATGGAGTTCTAATTTTTCTATCCTTGCAGACAACTTCACCACATGCCTCTCTAGCTGAATCAATCAGGGCTTTTTTCAAGGCTTGCCATTGAATCTCCAAGGTTTTATTCCTGTTCTCAAACTCTTTCATTTTTTCTTCAATAATCTTTGTGTATTTTAGTCTACAGTTCACATCTGAGAGCTGCTCAACTTTAATTTGCCTTAAAACTTTCTTACATGTTATTCTTTTCAATATGAAATTCAATTTTATCCTGATCAAGACTAAATAGTGATCACTTCCAATTTCAAATCCTCTGTACCCTCTGGTGTCCTGCACCAGGGAGAAAACATCACTATCAACAATAACATAGTCGATGAGACTTTTCTTATTTCTTGCTTCTTCTCTCCATGCCTTTTCTCTTCTCTCCATATCAACAATAACATGCCTCACTAGCTGAATCAATCAGGGCTTTTTTTCAAGGCTTGCCATTGAATCTCCAAGGTTTGATTCCTGTTCTCAAACTCTTTCATTTTTTCTTTAATAATCTTTGTGTATTTTAGTCTACAGTTCACATCTGAGAGCTGCTCAACTTTAATTTGCTTTAAAACTTTCTTACATGTTATTCTTTTCAATATGAAATTCAATTTTATCCTGATCAAGACTAAATAGTGATCACTTCCAATTTCAAATCCTCTGTACACTCTGGTGTCCTGCACCAGGGAGAAAACATCACTATCAACAATAACATAGTCAATGAGACTTTTCTTATTCCTTGATTCTTCTCTCCATGTTTTTGTGCACATTTTTATGTTGGAACATGGTGTTAGTAATAACCAGTCCATGTCCTGAGCAGAAATCCAACAGATATTTGACATTATTAGTATAACAAGGTGACGGCTGAACTGGATAAGGGAAATGGGTTTACAGTGATACTGCTGGACCTGGCAAAGGCGTTTGACAGGATACCACATGGAATTCTAATCCGTAAACTACAACATATGGGAATGGATATAGGGTTGGTGAGATGGATAGCTGGGTGGTTGATGGAGAGATATCAAAGAGTAGTTTATTCAGGAGTAGAGTCCAAAAGACGGCCTGTGACTAGTGGTGTGCCACAGGGTTCTGTTCTTGGACCACTGCTGTTTAATCTGTTCATTAACGATATAGGGAAGGGTCTAAGTGGGACAGTTCATTTGTTCGCTGATGATGCAAAGTTGGGTAGGGCGATAGTGAATGCAGAAGATGTCAAAGTCTTGCAAGATGACTTAGATAGATTGGAGTTCTGGACTAAGGAGAATGGATGTCAATTTAATGTGACAAAATGTAAGGTTATGCATTTCGGAGTGAAAAGATTAGCAGCAGTATACCACATTTGTGGAACTGTACTCCAAGAGATTGATGAGGCCAGGGACTTGGGAGTGTTGGTGGATAGGGAGATGAAGTTTAGGGGGCACATTGCGAAAGTAGCTAAATCAGCTCATCAACTCACTTGGTTGTTGAAAAATACCTTGACGAGCAGAGAAAAACAAGTTATTGTACCTCTGTATCGAGCCCTGATAAGACCTCATCTCGACTACTGTGCCCAGATTTGGTCACCTCGGTTCCTTCTTGATGGGGAGGAGGTTGAGAGGATCCAGAGGCGAGTGACTAAGATGATAGCAGGTCTATGGAATGAACCATATGAGAACAGGTTGAAGATTTGTGGGTTGCAGAAACTAGTTGATAGGCGAAAAAGGGGAGATATGATTGAGACATTCAAATTGCTAAAAGGATTCTATAGGATTAATTCAGATGATATTTTTGAGATCAGGACTGATGGTGGGAGAACTAGGGGACACCCATGGAAGCTGGGCAAGAGCGTGGTTAGCAGGGGTGTTAGAGCTGGGTTCTTTACTTTTAGAGTGGTAAATGAGTGGAATAAGCTGCCAGAGTCTGTTGTGGGTGCTATGACAGTGAGCAAGTTCAAGGCAAGGTATGATAGATACTGTGAGAATGTTGAACAGCTGTGTGAACATGATGTTTAGGGCCTCCCTCGATGAGTCTAAGGACTCCTGGAGTAGCCCGTGGTAATAATAATAATAATAATTATTATTATTATTAGCTTTGCTCTCTTTTCTCCAAATTTTCCCAAAATATTTTTGCATGTCTCACAATCATTTCCTACTCTGCTATTTAGATCCCCAACAAGGACCAACTTTTCCTTCTTCATTATGTCAGTTGCTTTTTCTAAAGCCTCAAAAAATTCCTCCACTTTTACCTTAGTAGAACCTTCTGTGGGACCATAGGCACAAAAAAGTCTCATTGTCCAGTTCCCCATTCTCATATTTGCCCACATTACTCTATTTGAGACTGCCTGCCATTCAAGAAGATTAGCCTCGTATTTTGTGTTGAATACTATGGCTACTCCTTCTTTTCCTTGATTGTTATTGCCTGAATATAACATTTTGTATTTATTGCTCAGAAAGATCTCACCAGTTTTTATCTTTTTTGTTTCAGTCACTCCTATTATGTCAATCTGGTAATTATCTAATTCCTCAGCTAGCTCCATTTCTTTGCTATTCAGGCTTCTTATGTTGATAGTACTGATCTTTAACTCTGGTGATGTTGAGTTGGGGTGTGTTTTCAGATTTGTTCCAGTAGCTGACTTTTCGCTGTTCGCTTTGTTCCCTGGCGAAAACAACAGGGGCCTTGTTTAACCGGGCAACGCCCCAACCTGCATGAAATTTTGTCATGTTGTACCGTCATTTTTTTTTTATTTTTTATTTTGGTTTAACCAATAAGAATACAATTTGGTCGGCTAAATCCCAAATTGCCAGCCTATCCTCGTTCGTTCAGTATCCAAGTAGATACCCAACAGGGTGCACCACGAGAAGGTGAGGATTGGACATTAGGTCAGAAGCCCTGGTCGGTTCTCCGCATTCCTTTAAAGGCTATGTGTAGGTCTCCTCTCAGTTATACAGTTTTGACCCTTAAGCACCCCTGTTTCTCTTTTAATAAAAGCAAAATAGCAATTGGAAATTTTCTTATATTTTTGTCTTATAATCCATCAGGGGCGATATTTAATTGTTTGTCTCAGGGCATGGCTTAATCTGGCAATGGCCCTGAGCTTTATTGTTCTGTTATTAATTTTATATCTGATTTGTCATCTTCAACAAAAATTGCACCTCAGTACAAGAAACGTGGCCTATTCTATAGGGTCATTTCTCTCTCTCTACTCCATGCTGATATCATCATCATATAGTTTAAGATAATATCTGCATGGATTAAAGAGCTAAGTGTGATGTTTTCTATTTGAATATCAAGTTTAATGCCAGTTTATTTAGTGATGTGGTCCATAGAGATCATACATGATCTATATTGACCTCAACCTTCCTGTAGATTCTTCAATTGTGTCTACCAGTTTAAAACTGAACTGTCTCTTGACTGATTTCTCTTGTTTTCCATATGTGCATTGTGTTCCAACTTATGTGCAGTATAAAGCTTTATATTGCTCTCTATAAGGTTCCATTTATTCTGTAATGAATGGTTTTTCCTTTGCTACATTTTCATATGTCATGATGATCCTTATCATTGTTGACCTTTCAAGCTTATCAAAGTTTAAATTTAACTCATTATTATATTCCAGTGTTTCTCCATTGTTTATCACAAGATCAAAATCTGATCTTAGTACCACAAGTAGAATTTAGAACAATTTGGTCTAAATCCAGCTTGTTCTTCACTAGTTTTCTCTTAATCCAATTTTTTAAGCCTGTTTCAACTATACTTTCCTAAAACTTCCCAGGAATACTCAGAAAATTCCTTTATAATTTGGATATTCAGTTTTTTCTAGGATTCAATCTTGTGATGAATCTTTCTGAATATATATATATATATATATATATATATGTGGCGATTAGTTTTTACTCGGTTGTTATACATTGAAGAAGGCTGCTATATGCCGAAACTAGTAGTATTTATCATTAAAATCTTGTAAAATGTTATCTCGGTCTTGGAGTCATTAAATCTATTTTTTGAAATATATATATATATATATATATATATATATATATATATATTTTTTTTTTTTTTTTTTTTTTTTATGCAGAACAGCTACTATAAAGCTTTCACATCTCCATATTTCAAGTTTCTGAGGGCTTTCTACCTAAGTATTAATATGCGCCCCTGATCACATTCCTTTTGGATATTCTCTGCTACTTTTCTATTTTTTTTTGCCACCTCAGTTAATAATTTTTGGAATCAATTACTCCAGACATTCTCAGAATATATTCCAACTTTATATCACCTTTATTATCTTTGATCCCTTTTATGATGCTTATCCATTTTTTAGCTTGCCGAGTATTTTCTAAAACATTTTGCTACCTTTATGATATTTAACTTTAAAATATTTTTTCTCGTTATTCTAACTAAGAGCACATGCTGACTTACTTGGTCAAATTATGATTTCTTCTTTTACATCAGATGCTTTATTTTTTTTTTTTTTGAAAACTTGCTATGTGTGCTGTGGAGTTCTTAATATTTTCCATCTCTACAGTCAACTTTGCTACACATTGCAAAGTTTGTCTCTAATGTTTTGTTCTTGTTTTCAAACTCCTTTAGTTTTTTTTTCTATAATCATATTTGTATGTTCGAGTTGACAGTTTACATCTGAGAGTTTTTTCACTGGGATTCATTTTAAAACTTGAAACATGTTTTTGTTTTCAGTAGGAATGAGTAGGATATTTCATTCTTATCCTACTCAAGATAGGTGCTGGCTATTCTTGTTTCAAATTCCTTGAACATGCGCTCTTGTATTTTGCAATAAAGTGCATGTATTCACAGTAAAAAGTTTAATAAAGGTAAAATATTAGATATATCTCAGACAAGTGTTTGTTTTTCTTAAACCATCATTGGTGTGAAAGAATGAATAATTGAAAGCTTCCAAAACAACAATGTATGCACATGGAAAGTATTATCTTTCTTTGTGTAATCATGAGAGTGCTTGTGACTACACTAGATGAAATTAAGGAATATCATTTTTAATAACAGTTTCCTATATTTTTGGCATAGAAAGTCTACCATTGAGATTGAAATTATGATGATGATGATAAAGAACTTCATCACTTTCCTTGAAAATACATTCAGATCTGTAGAAGCTTAGCATGATCTCATAGAATCCTGTGGCTAGTGTAATAAATTCCATGCTCTGTACAGCAAGATTTATGATACTTCTTTTATTATTATTATTATTATTATTATTCAGGCCTCCATGGAGTCAAAAGACTCATCGCGGGAGGTCCTTCCTAGGAAACACAAAGTCTATCATACCACTCCTTAAACTCGTTGACCATTCTCGCTCTCAATACTCTATCAGGCAATGCATTCCATGGTTCAACCATCCTCCATGCAAAGAAATCGCTCCTTTAGTTTAATATATGCTTGGTGTTCAGTAATGTGTACAGTACATTTGTATCGTGGGTGGGCCAAGGGTATTTTTTCTCATTTTTATCAATTTTATATATATATATTTTTTTTAATTTATTTTTTCCATAATCTGAAACCTAGAGACCAAGCACACGGGACTTATTCAACCCACTTCAGGTCTCCAATAAGCTGGGTGGTGATCTTACACCAGGGAATGTGATTACAACAGTGGTTGTACTTCATCTTTTGGAGATGTTAAAATGAACTTGATTTTGTTGAGGAGTTTGTAACTGTTCTTCTATATTGGACAATTAAACAAGTTTCTGATTTGCTGACTGTACTTTTATTCATTCTTCATCTTTCTTTCCCAAATCTTGGACATGTGGCCTGTTTTGGGCTCAGCCTAACAATTCATTAGCCAGCTTCTATTTCTTCATCCTTTTGGTTTGTAATTCATTATTTTTCTTGGGTACTTTTTTCATTGATTCTGGATATCTTTTCCATGTTTTTTGTAGTTATGTAATGTTGTATTTTTTTTCCCCATTACTGTTGTTTGGATTAGTTTTTTCAGTATGTCTTAATTTTGCTTTTTATCTGGTCTTGTATAATCAGATGAAAAGATGAAAAGCTGTTCTTTTCATCTCTCTCTCTCTTACTGTCCATGTTTCACTTCCATATAATAAAGTTGGTTTTTGATAATATATTATACATTCTTAATCTTTTTTTTTTTTGTGACTACTGATGGTCTTAATGTTTTGTTTAGTTTTCCATTTACTTTAGAGAATTTATTTATTTCCTTAAATATTTCTAAATCTTCATTGTAACTTATTTTATAGCCCAAATAATTAAAATGATGGACTTGTTCAATTATTTTGTCTATAACTATTTTAGCTTGATGGCATTTTTCTTTGAATGCAATGGATTTAGTTTTTTCCTTGAGAAATTGGTATATTATATTGTTTTACAATATCATTGAATTTAATTTATATATAGTATATTTGAAATTGATAAAGGCAGTAAAACATTGAAAGAACCATAAAATCCCCAAGAATGATGTGATCACTGGGGAGATACTGAAACATAGTGGCAAGTTGGTGATAGATGAACTCACTGGTTGTATAATATTATTATTATTATTATTATTATTATTATTATTACCCCAAAACCTCATGGAGTCAAAGACTCATCTGGGAGGTCCTTTTATCACACACACAGTTCATCATACTGTGCCTTGAACACGTTCAAACTCCTTGCAGACACCACACTCTCAGGCAAGGCATTCCAATCATTTACAACTCTGCACAAAGAAAACCTGCCTCTCACTCCCCTACTCACACCCTCTTTATACAGTTTCCAGGGATGACCTCTGGTTCTCCCCCGATCTCCCACTGTTTTCTGTAGAACTTCTCCACCATTGATCCTATAACAACCCCTTACCAACTTGTAGGTCTCTATCATATCTCCCCTCTTCCTCCTGTCCACCAGACTCTGCAAATTACATCTTCTCAATCTTTCCTCATACTCGACATTCCAGAGGTCAGAAACTACCTTATTAATCGCCTTTGGACCCTTTTCAACATCTCTTCATCCTTCTGAAAACCAGATGACCAAATCTGTGCACAATAGTCCATGTGTGGCCTAATCAAAGCCTTATGCAACGGAACAAGAATCTACCTACTTCTACACATCAGTGTCCTTCGCATCATTCACAGAAGCCTTTGTGTTGTCTTCACAATTTTGGCTGTGTCCCCCCTAAATTTCAAATCCTTATCCACTATCATCCCCAGATCTCTTATTTCTTCCACCTCCAACAATATATCTTCACCAAGCATAAATTCTGCATCCCATCTTTGTTTTCCAAATTTTAAAACCTTACATTTTGCAACATTGAACTCACATCCCCATTTCCGTGCCTAATCACTCAATTTATTCAAGTCTTCTTGCAAGGCCACAACATCTTCACTACTCTTCATGGTTCGTCCCAACTTTGCATCATCTGCAAGCAGCTGAATATCTCCATCCAAATCTTCACCTATATCGCTAATATACAAGTTAAACAGTAATGGCCCCAAAACAGAACCCTGAGGCACTCCATGATTTTCTTTTTCCTGGATATTGCTCCCCCATACACAACTTGTTGATACCTATCAGATAGCCAGTCTCCAATCCAATGCACTAATCTAATACCCAACCCCATCTGCTCTAGTTTGACTATCAATTTATCATGAGGTACTCTATCAAAAGCCTTTGCGAAATCTAAGTATATTACTGTGTATCCTTCTCCTCTGTCCAAAGAAGCAGTCACTTTATTGTAATAAGTAAGTAGATTACTAAAACATGATCTCCCTTTAGCAAATCCATGGTGTCCATCAAAGATAATACCATTGTTATCAACCCAACTCTGGATCCTAGTTCTCACAAGCTTCTCCAACAATTAACCACAACGCCTGACACATAGATAGGCCTGTTTGATGCATGAGTTTGATCACCTCCTTTATGAAGTGGCACAATCTTGTCCTCCTTCCACTCCTTAGGGACTTGACCGAGTGCAAGACTCATATTAAAAAAAAATGTCAAGGCAGGTGTCAACTCCCTGGCACATACATTCCTTCAGAATACGTGGTGATATATTATGAAGTCCCACAGCCATATTAACATCTAGTTTACTCAACTCCTCATACACCTCTTGCTCACCTACAGTCAGTCTCTCCTCCTCATCATCTACTTTTCTCAATCTCTCCATGAAGTCATTATTGCATGGGATGAATAGAAAGCACCAAAAGAATGGGCAGAATAAATTCTAATACCACTCGCAAAAAAAAAAGGAAGCAAAATGGGCTGCAAAAACTATAGAACAGTTGCTCTAACAAGTCATGGAAAAAGTATTTATGATGATATTAACAGAATGATAAAACTAACAGAAGAAAGTCTACAAGATGAGCAAGCAGGAGTCAGGAGTGCTGTTCACCAAATATTAATTGAGGAAAAGCTCTACCTAAAGATATTCATGCATGCTTTGTTGACTTTCAGAAAGCATTCACCACTATAGATCAGAAAGTGCATGGACTGAAGCCTAAATCTTATGGAGTGGACAGGAACGTGATATGTTTATTGCAAAGGCTTCTGCAAGCAATTGTGGAATAACAGGAAGATGGTTCTGAACAAAAGAAACACAAAACAAGGAGACCCAACATCGCTGAGCATCTTTTTTTTTTTAAATTAGTTTTTAATCCTTTCCTAGTGCTGTAAATATTCCATTAAACCTCCAACATGATGTCCTCCCAGCATTTAAGCCTCAATACAAATGACTTGATTTGAAATCATTTCCATTTGGATTCCTTCTTTGTTAGTTATTCTCCATTCTTTGATGTGAAATAATGAAGATTCTTCATTATTTCATTCATATTCCAAAAAAACTATTGGAGATAGGTGGCATCCTTGTCTAAGTTCTCCTATTACTTAGATACACACAATATAGAACAAATGTTTTGGTTCTTTTCTTGTCTCTTTTTATGTTTGTACTGTTTTCTCATATAGGACATTGAGCGGTTTTACTAAATTTATAGATAAGTAGTTGTTTAGTATTTGTCTATCTTGTCAAATGCTTTTTTTTATATATATAATCTGTAAATGCTGGATGTGTTTCTAAGTTGACTTCTCTTCTTTTCTTTATTAGTATTTTGAGAATGAATGTGGGATCTATGCAAGATCTTCCTATTCTGAAGCCATTTTGTTCTTCATTATTTCAGCATATAGTTTTATGATCCATGTTTAATAACACATTCAATTTATCATTAAAACTGAACAGAATAACGCCACTTAATCGACTGTCTCCCCTCATGCAACTTTGCTTTATCTATCTTCCGCAACCCACATTGCCAAATACATCCATGTTGATTTCTACTACCATTCCACAATAATTTCTGTTATAACCAAGAGGACCATTTATAAGAGTTTTTTAAGCTAATAGTATTATGTGGTTTTATTGGTAGGGCCTGATTTTTCATTCTGCATAATAAACTGACTGGCAAATATGTACAATTTTTAACATAATATCTTCCTTAGTTTCTTTGGTATAATAATCTAAATAACCAACCACTGTTATTAAAGAAAACCAAGCTATTCACTTCTCTGAAATAGTCTTTCAACATGAGCTATGTACAATATCAGAAAAAGTATTCATGGAAGATGGCTACAGAAGAAGAACCATCAGAACCAGCTTATAGCCAACCTTCATTAAGTAAACTAAGTGCAGATTTAGAAAGGTTTCATTATTATTACGAGTGTGGTAAAAACAGCAAAAGCCGATTATGAAAGGAAACTAGCTATGCAAGCAAAAGAGAATCCCAAACAGTTCTTTCAATATGCTGTAAGCAAGAAAAAAACTTTACATGGCAAAATGATTTTAAGGAATGACGATGGTAAAGAGTTCACTGAACCAGTCGATATAGTGGAGTTACTGAGCGAGCACTTTGCAAAAGTATATCATCCAGGTGGTGACGTTGAAACAATGAAGGAACCATTAGTTTATACGGGAATTGTGATGAATGAAGTGGAAGTGAATAGTCTATTACAGAACCTTAATGTGAATACATCTGTGGAACTGGATGGTATGCCGACACGGGTCTTGCATGAAGCGGCTAAGGAATTATCAGTGCCCTTGACCATGTTGTTTAATCTGAGTCTCGGGTCTGGCTTGGTCCCGAAGGCGTGGAAAGAGGGGAAAATAGTTTCACTGCATAAAGGAGGATCCAAGACTATGGTTGCAAATTACCGACCGATCAGCATATCAGGAGTCGTTGTCAAGGTCTTGGAGAAAGTAGTCAAGGGAAAAATACAGGAATGGATTGATGAAAATGAGATACTGTACAGAGGACAGCATGGCTTTGTGAAGGGTAGATCATGCCTCAGTAACTTGCTCAAGTTTTATAACAAGGTGACGGCTGAACTGGATAAGGGAAATGGGTTTACAGTGATACTGCTGGACCTGGCAAAGGCGTTTGACAGGATACCACATGGAATTCTAATCCGTAAACTACAACATATGGGAATGGATATAGGGTTGGTGAGATGGATAGCTGGGTGGTTGATGGAGAGATATCAAAGAGTAGTTTATTCAGGAGTAGAGTCCAAAAGACAGCCTGTGACTAGTGGTGTGCCACAGGGTTCTGTTCTTGGACCACTGCTGTTTAATCTGTTCATTAACGATATAGGGAAGGGTCTAAGTGGGACAGTTCATTTGTTCGCTGATGATGCAAAGTTGGGTAGGGCGATAGTGAATGCAGAAGATGTCAAAGTCTTGCAAGATGACTTAGATAGATTGGAGTTCTGGACTAAGGAAAATGGATGTCAATTTAATGTGACAAAATGTAAGGTTATGCATTTTGGAGTGAAAAGATTAGCAGCAGTATACCACATTGGTGGAACTGTACTCCAAGAGATTGATGAGGCCATGGACTTGGGAGTGTTGGTGGATAGGGAGATGAAGTTTAAGGGGCACATTGCGAAAGTAGCTAAATCAGCTCATCAACTCACTTGGTTGTTGAAAAATACCTTGACGAGCAGAGACAAGCAAGTTATTGTACCTCTGTACCGAGCCCTGATAAGACCTCATCTCGACTACTGTGCCCAGATTTGGTCACCTCGGTTCCTTCTTGATGGGGAGGAGGTGGAGAGGATCCAGAGGCGAGTGACTAAGATGATAGCAGGTCTATGGAATGAACCATATGAGTACAGGTTGAAGATTTGTGGGTTGCAGAAACTAGTTGATAGGCGGAAAAGGGGAGATATGATTGAGACATTCAAATTGCTAAAAGGATTCTATAGGATTAATTCAGAGGATATTTTTGAGATCAGGACTGATGGTGGGAGAACTAGGGGACACCCATGGAAGCTGGGCAAGAGCGTGGTTAGCAGGGGTGTTAGAGCTGAGTTCTTTACTTTTAGAGTGGTAAATGAGTGGAATAAGCTGCCAGAGTCTGTTGTGGGTGCTATGACAGTGAGCGAGTTCAAGGCAAGGTATGATAGATACTGTGAGAATGTTGAACAGTTGTGTGAACATGATGTTTAGGGCCTCCCTCGATGAGTCTAAGGACTCCCTGGAGTAGCCCGTGATAATGATAAATAATGATAATTACTTATGATGTAGTACCTTAGAAAGTGTTTATAAGAGATACCATCTTCAAACTGCATTCAGATCGTGGTGGGTTGTTTGTTATAATGGAAAGCAAGCTTTCTCTTATAGCAAACTATTCCTGTGGTCTCTGTGAGTTCAGTCCAGTGAAAGCAGACTGTAAATGTAAAGCAGGCTCTTGGGAGCTGTACTTTTCATTATAGCAAGCATGATACTTGAGGCAACGTAGTGTAGTCGTGCTCTTAGCATACAATAAACAATTTTGCCACACAGAGATTTTTGTTTACATATATTTGGGTATAATTAGGAATCATTATAGTTTCCAAAAATATAATTTTTTGCAATTAATCTTCCGTTGGTTTTATTATAAAATTGTTTCTTTCCTCCTCCTTAGGTTTTATTAGTTGTGTCTGTTTTGATGCCCAACTTCCTGCATTTTACAAGAAGATTGTTTGTGACAATGGCAACTAATACTAGTGGAGATTATGTGTATACTCCAGGAGTTCATTCAATTGCATATGTCACTGCACCCAGCCAAGATGTTGCAAATAAGCTGGCTGAGTAAGTATAAGTATTTATAATTATATTTTTCAAATTTTGGTTTATGAGAGTTAAATTTGCATGCAAAGGCTCTTTTTTATAACAGTCCTACCCATGAACAACTGAAAATCTTCAGTTCAAGTCAGGCCAAGGATACATACAAGAGGAACTTTTTGACATTTGCTTTTAATACGTTAATTTTCTATAGGTTCTAAAGTCTCATGTATAAGAGTAATATATTGAAAAAAATTGTATCTGGGAAATACTGATGGAAGAAGCAGTTTCCATTAGAAAGGTACAGCCAGTGAACGAAGAGTAGTAGTTAATGTGCCAAATTCAAAATTGGATTTGAGAGTGATTAGTTATTTTAACAGATTTTGAGGAGAAGATTAAAATTTATAGATGTCACTA
Source organism: Typopeltis vanoorti (assembly GCF_054136105.1). NCBI lineage: Eukaryota > Metazoa > Arthropoda > Arachnida > Uropygi > Thelyphonidae > Typopeltis > Typopeltis vanoorti. The sequence goes on from NC_143563.1 coordinate 13,974,332, forward strand.
TTTGATTTTAAAAAAAAAAAATATATATATATATATATATATATATATATATATATATATATATATATGACAGTTTACAATACAGTAAACCAAAAGAAGCACAGAAATAATAAGAAACAGATATCTGCTTTTCATATACTGAAAGATGTACAAATGAATGGGTGTTAGAAAAGATCAGTAGAACTTTAAGGCTCCTTAAGGATATCGACAGAAGAAAGTTAAAATATTTTGGACACATTGAAAGGATGGAAGGGGGATTTATCAGAACAGTAATAGAAGATAAAGTTCCTGGAAGAAGAAGAAAGAGAGTAGACCATCAATGAGATGGGTGAATGGTGTGTGTGTGGAGTGACTGATCTTCAGAGAGTTGAGGCCTCTAGAAAAGCAAACAACAGGACTACATGGCGAAACCTGGTGTGGCACATCACTGAGCATCAGAGTGACCATACAGCATTCGTAGATACCCAGTGAACATACAGATACAGATGTAGGAAAACCTCTGTAGAACTATGCAGGACAACCACTATAGAAATATTTAAGAAATTTCATGGCATGCACATGAAAAAAAATTTATATAGAATTTTATTCAAAAACTGCTAGGAGGATGCTGCTAATGTGTGAAAACGGATGCAGTGAGTCATGTGAGCTGTTAAAAAAAGATAAACACAATATCTTTTTTTATTATTAATACTTATTTTTTATTATTTTTTATTATTTTTTATTATTTTATTATTATTACTGGTATCTCCATGGAGTCAGTAGACTCATCGCGGGAGACCCAAACTAGCAAAACAATATCTGTCATATCTCTTCTTGAATTCATTTACAGACGAAGAGCTCACAACTAAGTCAGGCAATGAATTCCACTCATTCACCACCCTCCAGGCAAAAAACCTTGTTCTGACACCTTTGTTAACCACACTCTTCTTTAATTTCCAGAGATGACCTCTTGTTCTTCCATCACTTTCACACAGCTGAAACATTTCCCCTGCATCAATCCTATAAAAACCTTTTAGTAATTTGAATGTTTCTATCATATCCCCTCTTCTTCGCCTATCAACCAATCTCTGCAATCCACAAGCTCTTAATCTATCAATGTAGGGAGCATTTTTTATATCACTCACCAACTTGGTCACTCTTCTCTGAACCCTCTCCACAGCCTCCTCATCTCCAAGGAATCCAGGTGACCAGACCTGAGCACAGTAATCCAAATGTGGAAGTATCAATGCTTTATAAAGGGGAATAATAACCTGGATGTCAGTGTGTTCCTCAACAACCAAGTAATCCTATGTGCAATCTTGGACACCTTAGCAATGTGTCCTCTGAACTTCATCTCCCTATCTACCAATACCCCTAAGTCCCTAGCCTCATCAATCTCTTGGAGTACCTTTCCATCGATGTAGTACACAGCTGGTAATCTTTTAATCCCAAAATGCATGACTTTACACTTTTCCACATTGAACTGACATCCATTTTCTTTTGCCCATTTTACCAGCTTATTTAAATCCTCCTGCAAACTTTCAACATCAGCTTGATTTTTTATTGCACTACACAACTTTGCATCATCAGCAAACAACTGAATATCTCCCTTTAAGCCGTTTCCTATATCATTTATATACAAATTAAACAACATTGGCCCAAGCACAGAGCCCTGAGGCACACCACTGGTCACCTGCCTCATTCTGGACTCGGCTCCTCCATACACCACCTTATGGTATCTCTCCCTGAGCCATTCTCCTATCCATATCACCAATTTAATATTCATTCCCATCTGCTCCAATTTGCGTAACAGTGTTCTATGGGCATCCTGTCAAAAGCCTTAGCAAAATCCAGAAGTACCACTGTGTAGCCAGTTCCTTTGTCCAACTCAGATGTTATTCTATTATGAATAGTTAATAGATTGCTAAGGCAGGATCTACCTTTAACAAAACCATGTTGGCCTCTATAGAGTATCATATCCTGATCCACCCATTCTTGAATTTTGTCTTTAACCAACTTTTCCAATACTTTTACCACTACTCCTGAGATGGTGATTGGTCTGTAATTCAATACCGCAGTTTTAGAGCCACCCTTATGCAAAGGAACCACTTTGCCTAACTTCCACTCCCTAGGGACCATACCAGAGTTCAAACTTAAGTTAAATATCCAGGTGAGAGGGGTTGACAATTCATTTGCACATTCACGCAACACCCGAGCTGATATTCCATCTAAGCCTACCGCAGTGTTTGCATTTAAGTTTTGCAATATATTTAATACCTCTGATTCTTTAGCTTCAATTCTCACATTAGGTATTGCTGTAGGTATAGAGATATCCTCACTTGGGTGATAGACTTATATCATGAGAGTACTAGTTTTTAAGTTTGCACTATTCGAATCGATGATTTTTGTAATTGTGTGGTATTTAGTAGTATTTTACAATTTCTGTATTGTCTCCATGTGCAGTGATTATATTCAACATGGCAGCCACCAGTTTTAGTACTAACTCTAGCCCTCCCCCATTTAAAGACTAAGTTATTCGTAATAGTTGATGATTAGGTTGCTTGCTATGCATGTGATATGTATTCGTCCCATTGTTTACGAATGTGGTAGGTGCGAGACAGGAATGTGTATGTGTGCATGCTTAGACATGTATAATGCTATGCATTATACATGTCTGAAAGCGTATGTGCATTGCATTATGGGATACTAAGGCAATTGATGTGAAGTCATTAGCCTCTATATACAAGTAGCCCAGTTGTGAAGTTTCTTCATACACAGACTTTATTTTCTTACACTTGGATAAAAAATGAAACCAAGAATATAATTTCTTGGCATCTTTAATTTATAGTATAACCAAGTGAAAAAAACTTTCAGCGACTATAGCATTGTCTTTATTTACTGGTAGGATCACTATTTTTGTGTCTTCAGGCTGATCTTTCTATAAGTGTGAATTGTCCATTTGAGGTTTAACATTATTTATTGTGAGAACTAATTATATATTTATATATATGTGTGTGTGTGAATTTTAAAATTTGCACACATGCATATACACAGTCAACTTTCACTTATAACAAACAGTGTTATAACAAATTACTGACAAGTCCTGATCACAGATTCATAAGTACAGTGATATGATAAAAGAAATGCACTATAGCAAACTATCTTCTATAACAAATCATTCTTTTGGTCGATGTATTATCAATTTGCTGTAGTGATAGCTAACTGTTTAAATAAAAGTAATGTTTTTTAAGTAATAGAACGAGTATAATAAATTTAGTTTAATCCTTTATCCGAGTGTAAGCAAACAAAGTTTGCAGGACTGAGGCAACTCATGGTAAAGGTGGACCAAGCTCTCATCAGTCCTTGTCTTAGTATCTCCCATAACATAAATCACATATCCTTGCAGACATGTATAATACTATGCATTAAGGGAAACCCAGACCGGTTTCGACCTTTATTGAAGTCTCATCAATGGGAGCCAGACCCAGAGGTGGTGATACCAAAGTGGAAGCAGTGGAGAAGTCTAAAAGGTGTCTTACCTTATTATTAAATTACTCTGGATTTAGAGAAAGATGTTGGAAGTTTTTTTCCATTTGGTTAGACTATAATGAATGTAGTTTAAGGGTCAAAGCTGTATAACTGAGAGGAGACCTCCACATAGCCTTTAAAGGAATGCGGAGAACTGACCAGGGCTTCTGACCTAATGTCCAATCCTCACCTTCTCGTGGTGCACCCTGTTGGGTATCTACTTTGATACTGAACGAACGAGGATGGGCTGGCAATTTGGGATTTAGCCGACCAAATTGTATTCTTATTGGTTAAACCAAAATAAAAAATGATGGTACAACATGACAAAATTTCATGCAGGCTGGGGCGTCGCCCGGTTAAACAAGGCCCCCGTTGTTTTCGCCAGGGAACCAGGGCGAACAGCGAAAAGTCAGCTACTGGAACAAATCTGAAAACAAACCCCAACTCAGCATCACCAGAGTTAAAGATCGGTACTATCAACGTAAGAAGCCTGAATGGCAAAGAAATGGAGCTAGCTGAGGAATTAGATAAGTACCAGATCGACATAATAGGGGTGACTGAAACAAAAAAGACCAAAACTGGTGAGATCTTTCTGAGCAATAAATACAAAATGTTATATTCAGGCAATAACAATCAAGGAAAAGAAGGAGTAGCCATAGTATTCAACACAAAATACGAGGCTAATCTTCTTGAATGGCAGTCAGTCTCAAGTAGAGTAATGTGGGCAAATATGAGAATGGGGAACTGGACAATGAGACTTATTTGTGTCTATGGTCCCACAGAAGGTTCTACTAAGGTAGAAGTGGAGGAATTTTTTGAGGCTTTAGAAAAAGCAACTGACACAATGAAAAAGGAAAAGTTGGTCCTTGTTGGGGATCTAAATAGTAGAGTAGGAAATGATTGTGAGACATACAAAAATATTTTGGGAAAATTTGGAGAAAAGAGCAAAGCTAATAATAATGGCAAATATCTGTTGGATTTCTGCTCAGGACATGGACTGGTTATTACTAACACCATGTTCCAACATAAAAATGTGCACAAATTCACATGGAGAGAAGAGGCTAGGAACAAGAAAAGTCTCATTGACTATGTTATTGTTGATAGTGATGTTTTCTCCCTGGTGCAGGACACCAGAGTGTACAGAGGATTTGAAATTGGAAGTGATCACTATTTAGTCTTGAGCAGGATAAAATTGAATTTCATATTGAAAAGAATAACATGTAAGAAAGTTTTAAAGCGAATAAAAGTTGAGCAGCTCTCAGATGTAAACTGTAGACTAAAATACAGAAATATTATTGAAAAGAAAATGAAAGAGTTTGAGAACAGGAATCAAACCTTGGAGATTCAGTGGCAAACTCTGAAGGAAACATTGATTGATTCTGCCAGAGAGGCATGTGGTGAGGTTGTGTGCAAAGATAAAAAAATTAGAACTCCCTGGTGGACACAGGAAGTTAAAGAGGCAGTGAAGGAAAAGAAGAAAGCATATCAAAAGTTCCTGTCAAATAAGTCAGCTTTTACTCTTACAGAATACAGAGACAAATGTAAGAAAGCTAAACAGTGTGTAAAACTAGCTAAACAAAAGTCATGGGAGGACTTTGGCAAGAATATAGAAAATAAATATCAAGAAGGTGGCAAAATATTCTGGAGGTTGTTGAAGAAGCTTAGGAATGGAGGAAAGAGTGCTGTAAAAGGAATTAGAGATGATAAAGGTGAAATGAAAACAGGAGAAAAAGATATCCTTGAAGTATGGAGTAATTACTTTGAAAAACTGCTAAATGAAACAAGCAGTGATGACAGCACAGTGATAAAAAACACTGACCAGGCATGCAGTCAGGAATACATATCCATACTTGAAGTAGAAAAAGCCATCAAAGGCTTGAAATGTGGAAAGGAGCAGGAGTAGATGATATTCGACCAGAAATGCTGAAGTATGGTGGTATAAGAGTCTTACAGTGGCTGCACTGCATAGTTCAGAAAGCCTGGACAGAGGGACGAATTCCCGATGATTGGAGTAAAGCTCTCATAGTACCCATATATAAAAAGGGAAATAAAACTGCATGTGAGAATTACAGAGGTATTTCCCTACTGAGTGTTCCTGGCAAGATCTATGCAAGTATACTTGAGAAACGGTTGAGAAGAATTGTGGAAGAAAAGCTTGGTGAAGAACAAGCTGGATTCAGGCCAAATAGAGGCTGTCAGGATCAGATCTTCACTTTACGACAAATAGTCGAGAAAGCATGGGAATATAACAAAGATCTGTATTTAAGTTTTGTCGATTTGGAAAAGGCATATGACAAGGTGCCAAGAGAGAAGCTATTCAATACGCTGCAGTTATATGGTGTCAATGGGGCATTATATCACGCAATACTTAGTCTTTATTTGAGTTGTGAGTCAGCAGTTAGAATTGAAGGAAGTACAGGAAGATGGTTTAATGTTAAATCTGGTGTAAGACAAGGATGTACATTATCCCCTCTGTTATTCATTATCTATATGGATCACATTATGAAGGAAAGTGGTATTAAACATGATATCAAAATTGGAGATGTTAATGTCAGCTCTTTGCTTTATGCAGATGATGTTATACTTCTAAATAAATCCGCTACAAGTCTGCAAGATTCTCTGACTAAATTGAATAGCTGTTGTAATAGATATGGTATGAAGGTCAGCAATAAAAAGACAAAGACAATGAAAATAGGCAGAATCATTGAAAATGTCAACTGTGTTGTGAATGGAGAACCTGTGGAACAAGTAAAACATTTCAGCTACTTAGGCACAATTTTTACTGAAGATGGTAAACTAAATATAGAAATAGACAACAGAATCAGCAAAGCTGGTATCGTGGGAAGTCAATTGAATAAATTCATATGGAATAAGAAAGAAATTAGTCGGAACACTAAATTAGCTGTATACAAGACTGTGTTCAAACCAATTTTAACTTATGGATCTGAGAGCTGGGTCAGAAGTAAAACACTTGACCAAAGACTAGAGACCGCAGATATGAGAGTCCTGAGAAAGATTAGAGGCGTGAACAGATGGCATCAATGGCAATATCATATTAAAAATGAGGATATTAGGAAAGAACTTGACATTGTTAGCATCCAGGAATGCGTTAGCAGAGCTAATCTCAGATGGTATGGTCACTTAAATAGAATGGGAGAGGAAAGATTAGCAAAGCAGGTGTTCTCTGCCAGGTTGGCAGGAAAACGACCCGGAGGAAGACCAAGATATAGGTGGATTGATACGGTACAAGGTGCCTTAGACGATAGAAATATAAGATCTGATAATGTTGGAGTCTTGACAAGTAACAGACTGATATGGAGGAAAATTGTAGATAGGAAGTTAGTAATGATGTAATTTTTTCATGTAGTACTGTCATATCCTGTACACCCCTTGAGGGTACATGGCAGGAATTTGATGATGATGATGATGATGAATGTAGTTTAATCCTTTATCCAAGTTTGAGCCTGAAGTATCTTCAGGACTGAGGCAACTCATGGTAAAGGTGGACCAAACTGTCATCACTCCTTGTCTTAGTATCTCCCATAATGCAAAGCATCTCCTTGCGGACATGTATAATGCTATGCATTAAGGAAAAGGCCACTACCCAGACCGGTTTCGACCTTTATTGTGGTCTTGTCAGTGGGAGCCAGACCCCAAGGTGGTGATACCAAGGTGGAAACAATGGAGAAGTCTTCTTTACCTATAAAAAAAACTTCCAATTAATAGAACGAGGTTAAGTGAAAATAAATTAAAAATTCATATAGATTTTTATACAGATACAGATACAAAAAATTATAATTATCAAGGAAAATATTTTTTATTTAATGTAGAATCAAGTCATAAGTTTCACTCTTTTACTGAATTGCACATGCTTGACAAATATCAGCTCAGCCTTAATGTGACACCATTTAACACAACATTGTTGTGTTAAATCCTCATTATTGTAAATTTTCTTTTGTGATTTTTCTGAGGCTCAGGATTTTTTCATTTGAAATAGGTACATTTTCATACTCTTTAGTGATGATTATCTGCTTATGAGTAATTGTTTGTTATTCAGAAGACCTCTATTTTAAATATGAATCCTGTGGTTTCATCCTTCCACATACACTTTTTACACCAAAGGGTAAAAGAGGTATGATAAAACATTCTGTTTTCACATTTTATGCATGAAACTCTCAGCAGAGATTGTACAAATTGACATGCTTGTTTAGGGATTTTGGAACATTTGAACAATTTTTATTCTCAAGATGAGATTTAGTGATTCGGTATAATTTTTTGCCCTGATGAACTGTTTACCTGTGTATGATGATGATGCTACAAAAAAGGAAAAATGATGCTAGTGAATTTCTTTTAGACAAAAACAAAATGTCAAGGTCAACTGTTAAAGACATTATTTGTTTGCACACCAACAACATGTCCTGACAGCAGTAAAGTTCTCCTACTTTCTCTCTCACCTGTCCCCCCTTTCAAAAGCAGAGGAACTTTGATCTCCCTAAGCAACTACAAAAATGACCAAAGAATTTCATCTAATAAATCTTCTCTAATAAGAAATGCTCCTTGTGCATCTCACCAAAGGTATGGCAAGCTAACAAACAGTGATTTTATAGATGGAGTACATTTTGTTTAAGAATAAGTTAGTTTACGTTAATCCTACCAGTGATTATATGCTATGTTATAATGGAGAAAAATCTGAAAATTAATATTTTAAAAATCAATCCACCCATCATTATTTATTCCCAGTGTTACATTATGTTTCCAGGCCTCCTTTTTTTTTTTTTTTTTTTTTTTTTTTTTTTTTTTTTTTATGTAATGGATGGTTGTGTTTTATGTGTTATTTCATTTTTAGCAGGGTTCCAAAAAAAAAGACATTTACATTTTTTGTTAATTTTTTGCATATTTTTTTAATTATGGTTTTTGCAGTTGTGTTTATTTTTTAACATACATATTTTCTTGAAAAGGGATACATCATGAAAGCTTTTTTCTTTTACATATTCTTTATTAGAATACCACTTTTATACTGTTCCATTATAATAGTAATATTTAGATAAATTGATATTTATATATATTTGAAGGAAGGGACTGACCCTCAGTGCTCACTGTTTGCTTATTACAATGATTTTACATTCTTGATTAATTAAGGTGACAGACAGTTTTTCTAATGAAGAAGGATGACATTTCTTATATCTTAATTCATTTGAAAATTAATATGGTAAAGTATCTGCAGTGTTTTTTCAACCTTTTGTGAGTATAATCTTTCTATCATTAAATGTAAATTATCAGTCATAGTCCCTTTTATGCAGGATTAAAAAAAAAGTGCAGGAATTTTACTTATATCGAAAACAAGAAATGGTTAATACAAAACAAAAGTTAACATTCATTATGTATATGACAAAACAAGACTATATAAAAAAAAAAAGGCACAAATATGGGGGAAAGCTTCTCCTGCATTCATAAGTTACTAATATGAAATTTCCATGTATACAAAATTCTGGCAACTTAGAAGCCTTGCATACTCAGTAGTTAGATGCAAAATTAAAAACAAAAAGCTATCTCACAGGATCTTGTGAGATAACTTTTTCTTCCTTGATTTCTTAAAATTATTAGAGATTAGTTTTCATCATGGGAGGACACTCTACTTTATATAACTCATCTATGCTGCTTAACCCTCCATCTACACAACAGTGCTACTACCATGTGCATACTATATTCTGTGCCACCCACTAACATTATGCCATGATTTTTATAAAGATAAAATTATGTTGCATAAGGTATACTTGATAAGAAGTTATATTTTTGTTTTAATCCTTTACCCAAGTGTAAGCAAACAAAGTTTATGCATGAAGTATCTTCTCAACTGATCTACTTGTATATAGAAGCTGTTGATTTTACATCTCAGTATCTCACAATACAAAAATGTTATGGGGGAGGGCCTATTTAGACCAGTTTCAATCTTTGTTGATGTCTCATTAGTTGGAGCCATACCCAGGAGTTGGAGACGTCAAAATTAAATCAATTCAGAAGTCATATGTTTTCTATATACAAGTATTGAAATGATTTATCACCATATTATTACTCCAGATTAGAGATAGTTGGAGAAGGTTTTACTGTTTTGTATTGATGTGAATTCAACAGCCTCTGTATGCAAGTAGACTAGTTGTGAAGATACTTCATGCATAGACTGTTTGCTTATGCTTGGGTAAACGATTAAAACAAGAATATAATTTATTATCAAGGATAACATACTTTTAATCCAATAGTAAAAAGTCATACATATATAAGCTTTATATATCCAATTATCATTGGCATGTCAAACTCTAATCTTGCAAAGAGCTACTTAAGGGAACAAGGCAGAGCTGAGGGAGCTGCACTTTAAACATTCATATGAAATTTACCCTCAGTAATGCACTTAGAATTTTTGGAAATAGTTATGCAACAACAATATAGATAGCCATGATAACTGCTTCATTGTCTGATCTTTATTAATTTTTTTTGTTGTTAATTGAGAGCAGATTAAAATCTTTTTATGTCTTTGATTTTTACTTACGTGTTGATTGTATTTAGAGCAGAGGATTTCATAGTAGTGGGTAAATTATGTTCCTTAGGAAATACTAAAGTTCTTATTCTAGATTAAACAAATCTTGCCATTTACTGTATAGCAGAGTGAAGCTCCCTTTCTCTTGAAAAATTGGGTATTTTTTTACCAATAGCTTTTTACTGCTATTGCTTAGCTTAAATGGTGGCATAGGTCTTTTTCTAAAAAAATGTAATGAGTAAGTCAGTAAATTTAATAACATGCTCAAAACTTATTCTATAAAAAACAGGTTTCACTAAAAATAATAACCTGTGTTAGTTACATTTCAGCTTATTCTAACAGGAATAAGGAGCTAGCAAAGTTTTTGTTAGGTGTTAAAAAATTTTTACACTTCAGTTCAAAACAATGATAATTAATAATATACACATTGAGTAAAAGGGAAACTCCCACTAGTGCCTATCTTAAGTCAATCAATAGCAACAGTTTTACTAAACTACAGGTAGGATACATGGATGTTTATAGTGAAGTGGGCTGCAAGTCGCTCATAGGCCTATGCTCTATTTTGTATATATTATCTTCATTATTTTCTCGAAAATTGCTCTTGAAAAATCAAAGGGCAGTCTTTAATTGCCACAATAGTAGCAATAATGATTCCTGAATAAGATCAGTTAATGATCCTTCTAATATACTAAAGAAATCATTTCTTTCAGACATACTTCATTGAAATTATTCACATATAAATAATACTTACACATATAGTCTTCAACATAATCTTGATTCAATATTAATCATATATATTTGAAAATCTAAGAAGTTTCATTCCTTATAATTAATTGATCACAATACTTCCTACTCAGTTGCATCATACCTATTAATTATGATATCTGTCACTCTACAGAATATTTTTGGTGTCATCCATTTTATCAAAATGACAGATTTCTTGAAACCATGCACATAAAGGAAGTTTGTATTTTTAACTTATATTAAAGCAAATTTACTGAAAATTTGATGCACATTATTGACTAATTTTTTAGAATTTTTTCAAACTACAACATTTATTTAACATTTGATTTTATAGGTTTAGCATATTTTAATATTAAGATCTCTCTTTTCAGAAATCTAGTGGTAAATAAGCTGGCAGCATGTGTAAATGTCATCCCTAATGTATTTTCAGTGTAAGTGTTCTACTATCTCTTCATTATCTGAAGCATTCAGTTAACTATTCTGTTTTTACATTTGAAATAAAATAGGGCAAAGTAATTCGGAATAAGCAAGACACCTAAAAGGTGTATTTAAAGCAGAGGATTTATACATATATTATGAAATAATAAGTATTCCATTTGTAAGAGGTTATAGCTAAAACTGTATTAATTATTAATAAGTAAATTAATAATTATTAGTAGCTAATATTTATTATAGTATGAAATTCTGCCTATGGAAGTTTTTTCACTTGGCTATGCTACCAATTATATATTTGGTTTAATCCTTTATCCAAATGTAAGCAAACAAAGTTTGCACCCGAAGTATTTTCAGGACTAGGGCAATTTGTGGCAAAGGTAGTATAACTTCTCATCACTTGCCGTAGTATCCCATAATGCAAAGCACATCTCTTGTGGACATGTATAATGCTATGCATTAAGGGGAAGGGTCACTAGCCAGACCCAGAGGTGGTGATACTAAGGTGGCAGTAATAGAGAAGTCATATTTCCATATACCAGTTGCCAAAACGTGTCACACCTTATTATTAAAATTCTCTGGATTAGAGAAGACTTCCACCTTAATATCACCACCTCTCGGTCTGGCTCCCACTGATGAGACCTCAATAAAGGTCAAAATCAGTCTGGTTAGTGACCCTTCTCTTAATGCATAGCATTATACATTTCCACAAGGAGATGTTCTTTGCATTATGGGATACTAAGGCAAGTGATGAGAAGTTATACCACCTTCGCCACGAGTTGCCCCAGTCCTGAAAATACTTCAGGAGCAAACTTTCTTTGCTTACACTTAGATGAAGGATTAAATCATATATATAATTGGTGAAATCCTGCCTAGGAAGAAATAATTTAATACATCTAAGAAATCAGAGTTGGGATCTTGAAAACATGACAGCCAGATTATTATTATTTTTATTTATTTTTTTTTTTTTTTTTTGCAATAGAACCTCTGTAGGATCGTTTTTGTTCTCCATGCTGAAGAGTCAGAAGAGCTCTTCAAGAAATTTCTTCATATACAACCTCTTGCAGGCAATTCCATGTTTCAGCAGTAAGCTGTTTGACATCTTACAAGAAAAGATTATTATTATTTTTATTTATTTTATTTTATTTTTTTTTTTTTTGCAATAGAACCTCTGTAGGATCGTTTTTGTTCTCCAAGACAACCATAACCTCTTCAAGAAATTTCTTCATATACAACCTCTTGCAGGCAATTCCTTGTTTCAGCAGTAAGCTGTTTGACATCTTACAAGAAACGCTATACAGTAAAACCTCGATTTAATGGACTATTAGGGGCTAAGGGTTGTGTGTTAAATCGCAAATCTTAGGAATAGTATTGAAAATAAAACACTTTCAGTGGTACAGTATTAATATATTTTAATGAGAACATTTTTATGTAATTACCATTTTACTGAGGATTGGGCTTGAAAAAAACATCAAGTTTCAGTTGCTTTCCACTTTTATACTGTTTCTTAATAATTAACGATCAAAATTTTCAAAAATATTCGTAATAAGCAATCACCTCTGGATCTGAAGATGCACCTATGAACGAGATGATGTCGTCCATGTATTCTCTAACCACTAATAGTTTCAGACCAGCTGGAATCACTTCTTCTTCCTTGTTGTCAACTCCTGATCGTCCCATAGAACATCTTCAGCAATCTCTTCCTGGCTGAGAATTTGGTAGCTTGGGTTGCTCTCGTCGATGTCTAGCCATTGTTCAATGTCATTCTCATTGACATTATCGTAAGCTCGCATCAAAGTTTCATGGAAATCGAAGGTTTCAAAACCTCTGAAATTGTATTCTGGTTCACTCCATTCAGTAACTTGATCCAGCCATTAGCCAATGTTGTAGTCTTTATCTCTTCCAAGTGCCAGCAAAATTAAAGATGGCAGACTTGATGTTGTATCCGCTCAAATTTTGAAGTGTCCTGGCTCCTCTTGTATCTTCTTTGGGATCATTTTCGTTCTCCAAGACAACCATAACCTCTTCAAGAAATTTCTTTGTATACAACCTCTTGCAGGCAACAATGACTCCCTGGTCAATATAGAAGTGGTGTTTGGAGGAAGGAAGATATATTTTATTCTTCCATTCCTACTAACCAACTTCTCAGCATTAGGATGGGCTGATGCATTATCAAGAAGTAAAACAGCTTTTACATCTTCAGCAGAGATTGTCAGGACCTCTTCTTGGTAGTTTTGCACTTCAGGTATGAAGTGATTGAAAAACCAGTCAGAAAAAATGTCACTTGTAAACCAGGCATTCCTTGAGCTGGAATAGATGACAGGCAACTGGTTCGTAACATTCTTCAAAGCGCGAGGCTTTCGTGCTCTTCCAACTACCATTGGCTTAAGGCGATGCATGCCATCGGCATTAGCACAAAGTAGGGCTGAAATGCGCTCCTTGTTTAATTTGCAGCCAGGCATGCTAATCTCATGTTTCTTCGCAAGGGTATTTTCAGGAACAGCATGATAGAACAGGCCGGTCTCATCTGCATTGTAAACTTGAACAAAATAAAACCCCCAGATTCAATGACTTCATTGATGTATTTTCTGAAGGGCTCAACTTGTTCAGTATCGGCACTCAGTGCTATACCACATGTTTGCCTTTTCGTAATGCCACAGCATTTACAAAAGCGCCAAAGCCACCTATCACTCGCCTGGAACTGTATGCCGACGTGCTGTGCCAAATTTTCAGCCAACCTTAGTTCAACACCACTAGACTGTTGTTGAATGAACCACTTGTAAACGCCTTCTTCTAAATTCTTATGCACTTCACATGGTTCTTATCTGCCACAGTCAAATCATTTGTCTTTATTTTTGCATATGTCCAAAACTGTTTGCTTTTGCAACCTGTAAAGTTGACAAATATGAGCAACAGATGCACCACTTTCCAACTTACTTATTAACTCAAGTTTTTATGCTATCGTCAAGTTTTCTTGTATTCTTTTAACCCCAGACATATTAACTGATATTAATAATGATTAATAACAGTTTAACTAAAAATTACTCCAGCAGCCTACGAACCAAAGCACATGCATGTAGACGGTATTTTTACCTTGGGTAGAATAAATGTTAAAAATACCAAGCAATTTTAAACCTAGTTTTACTCCATTTCCCAAGTAAGCGAGCAAACAAATAAGTCAAGTTTGCGCCTGCAAGTGATGCAAGTCTAGCTGATCCTACAGGCAGTGCAAAACCAAGGCAACTCGTGGTAAAGGTGGCATAAGCTCTGATCACTAATCTTAATATTTACCCTTAATGCCAAAACACATCTCCAAGAAGGGACTACCTTGCACTACCTGTAGGATCAGCTAGACTTGCATCATTGCAGGCGCAAACTTGACTTATTTGTTTGCTTGCTTACTTGGGAAATGGAGTAACACCAGGTTTAAAATTGCTTGGTATTTTTAACAAAAAAAGCACATGCATGTGTGTGAACTATTACGAGTACGCATGAAATATCATGAATATATGCAGATGTATCTGAAGATGCACTTTATAAATGCTGCTGATCGCTTCCGATTAACCATCGTATTATTTATTTATTTTTATTAATTATTTCATTATCTGTATTTATTTGCCAAATTATGTCCGTTAAATCCAAAGCTCATTGAATCGAGGTCTTAAATCAAGAGTTTACTGTATTCACTTTCTGTTGATATCAGAAAGGGAGCACCTGTAAGATTAGTTCCACCTTTTGAGTACACCATTCTCTTTCCTCTCGGAATCTTGCAAATGCAATTCAGGAGATTATGTGCTGGGGGGGGGGGGGAAGATCCCCCTAGTATATATATGTGTGTGTGTGTGTACACACAAACACACACTGTTTTTAGTTTTGGATATATTTACTGATATAACCACAAGAAAGAACATACTAGCAAGGCAAAAAAATTGGCCACAACCTTTAAATTATGAACACAAGACCGAGCCATATAGCATGCATATACTATCATGTCTCGGTTGCAGCTGTACATCTAGGAGGAAACACTATTAGAGTTCCACAGAAGGATAGTTGTATAATTTAAAAAAAATCTATTAAATGTCTAGTAACAGATTGTTTAATGATTTTAGCAAGTATAGACAAAGTAGAAAAGTTTTTTCTTTACTGAGGGGCTGTTTTATTATTTTTATAATTGAAATAAATGCCAATATACAGTATATTATCTAAAACATTGCATTTTTTCTCCTCCTTTTTAAGGTATGAGTGGCAAAATGAAATACAGAGAGACCAAGAGGTACTAATGGTGAGTTATATATAATGTTTCTATGTTAAATATTGACTTATCAAAATATTCGTAGATGTAATCTTATATATCCCTATTTGAAGAATATAAGAGATTACATAGAGAAGTCAGAAGAGCCATCAAGCAGGACAAGGAAAAGTTTTATGCTAATAAATATGAAGAGATAGAGTTTCAGATGAGGAGGCACAATTATAAAAGGATGTTTTATTTAGTTTGTGATCTAAAGTACAAGTTTAAGCTGTGTAATGTATTATGGCTCTTAATCGGCTGTATTTTACATATATGTGAATGAAAGTTTACTTTGTGAGTAAAAATGCTACTATGGTGTCATGTAATGATACCTCTGCTTACAGAATGATTGCTGGTAAGCCACTTATTGGTTAAATAAAACTAAATGTCAAGTATGAATCCCATCCTAATGATTATTAACCCCCCACAAAAAAAAAATATATTTTCTAGAACTCATAGCATATGTTGTAGCCAACCAAACTCACAATAGATAGGTTGGGTAAAATTAAGAAACTTTTTTATCTTAAGAATCATCCATTTATTATTCTTATTGGAGTTAAATACAAACTTTCAGCATTTTAAGTTATTTTTTATGAGAAGCTGGCCACAGTTGTGTGTATATAAAAAATGTACACTTAAATAAGAAAAAGATAGTGGGCAGAGTGGGTAGATTTGTTTTTTGAGATCTGGAAGGATGGATGGGTGTTTTTGAGTTTGGGCACAGCAGGAGGATGTTTTTTGAGCCAGCAAGCAGGATGGGGGGGGTGCATATTAGTCTCATTATTAGATTTATAATAGAATGAATACAATACATGGAGGAATAATAAAATACAAGTTAATTGGATCCTATGTTTTGTCTCTGCCAGAGAGACATTGTCTCAAATTTTACAAATTTGAGACAATGTCTCATAATTGTAAAATAATATAATCTCAAAATTGTAAAAGCACATACAAAAACACTAAAAAAGTGGAAAAAAATTAGATAAAAGCCTAAAGTTCTATGAGGGGTGCTCTCTGTTTGGTGCTGTTGGGTGGGAAGCCTAAGAATTAAAGTTTGACAAAACTATATTTATTAAGATTAGGCTGGTTTACCAAATCTGCAGCTGATTCTGAGAAAAGTCTTTCAAGTTTATATTTGTTGCAGCAGTTGTTTTTGATTCTGTGCAAGGTAACCAAAGTATGGTCAGCTAGACCAGACCAACCATAATTATGGCAGCAGATATATTTTTGTGTTCTTCTTGGCAGATCTCATGGTTTGACCAAAATAAGATAATTTGCAAGAACAAGGAACTTTGTAAACACTTGGAATAGAGAGGAAGGGGGATAGGTTGATTCTTAAGGGGGGTGAATGAGGGCCAGCTTCAGATGAGGTTTGAAAGCAGTACAGAGATTATATTTATTTTAGAGGTTCTGACTTTATTTTTAGGTGCTCTGAGTATAAGGAATAGTAATAGCATTACTGTAGTCTTTGTAGAGAGGACTTGAATGCAAAAGTGGGAAAGAGTATGAGAGTTAAGTCAGAGTGTGGCATGTTTGAAAGGCTGTTGGAATTTTCCAATGCTAACAGATTACCAATACCTGCTTCCAGAAACACCCATGACAGACCTATACTTGGATATCTAACATTGATAGGTCAAGGCACCAGATTGATTACATCCTGGCTCTCCACAATCTGCTCCAGGACAAATCTGTGAAAGACAAGCATTTCTGATTTGTCCTGGAGCAGATTGTGGTACAGACCATCAGCTAGTAAGAGCCAAATTAAGACTAAGACTCCAAAAATATCCAAGTCAGGCACATCCCACTAGATAGAATGTTAGAGTAATTCCTAGTGGATTCACATAAGAAACATTGACTTGGCTGGTTTATTTTTTAAAGACCAATGAGGAGAGCTCACCAGAAATGCTTTGGGAAGGAGTCAAGGTGATAACAGGATACAGCCAAGAAGTATCTCGGTCCAATAAGAAGACCAAGAAACCCATGAATATCAGATTCAACATGGGAACTAATCAAAAGAAGGTGGTTGGGAAAACAGAGAGACACAGGGACTGAAGAATATAAGAGATTACATAGAGAAGTCAGAAGAGCCATCAAGCAGGACAAGGAAACGTTTTATGCTAATAAATATGAAGAGATAGAGTTTCAGATGAGGAGGCACAATTATAAAAGGATGTTTTATTTAGTTTGTGATCTAAAGTACAAGTTTAAGCCCAAACTGAATGTCATCAAAGACAGGAAGGAGAGCATTACTAACAGAAGAATTGGAAATTAAAAACAAGTGGAAAGAATACTGCGAGGAACTGTACAGATTGGATTAAGAAAATTTGGAGGAGCCCTCTCACCAGGAAAATTATGATTTGGAACCTCTTCCATTTACGCATGAAGTTGAAAGAGCAGTTAAGCAGCTTAACAGCAATAAGGCCCCAGGTGCAGATGGAATTCCAGCAGAGTTAATTAAGGCCACAGGGGATGGGGGAATAAGAGTGTTTCATAGGTTGATTACAAGGATATGGGAGACAGGATCATGGCCTAGAGACTGGAAGAAGTCGGTTTTCATACCACTACATAAGAAGCGAGATATGAAGGCTTGCAAGAACTACAGAACTATTAGTTTAATATCTCATGCAAGCAAAATTTTATTGAAGATCATGCTAAATAGGATTGAGGCAGAGATGCCTGAGGAACAAGTAGGTTTTAGGAAAGGTAAGGGCACCAGAGATCACATCCTTTGCCTTAGACAGATTATAGAAAAGTGTAAATGGGTTTTCCATTTACACTTTTCTATTTCCATTTATAGATTATAGAAAAGTGAGGAATGGGTTTTCTTCAACACACTTTCAGGTTGATAGCCAACTTGTACAGGGAGCAAGAAGCCATGGCAAGAACAGGTGTTGGAATTGATTGGCTTCCGGTGGGAAAAGGAGTTAGGCAAGGATGTTTACTTTCTCCTCACTTATTTAGTATATATGTAGAGGCTCATGCATGAAGTATTAGATAGGAATTAAGATAGGTTGTAGATTGATCAGTAATCTGAGGTATGCTGATACCGTACTCCTCTGTAATGACAAGGAAGAACTAGGACAAATTCTTGATAAAATTAACAAGATCAGTAATAACAGAGGACTTCAACTCAATCCTAGCAAGACAAAGATTATAGTTCTCAAAGGAAATACAAACAGGGAAGCTTTTGAGAAACAAGTGTACCTTAATGGAGAAAGAATTGAGGAAGTCAGCAAGTTTGAGAGTACCTGGGATTCATTATTAATGTGAAGAATTGCTGTTCAGAAGATGTCAGAAGAAGATTAGGAATGGCTAAAACAGCAGTCGGAGACTTGTCTAAAATCTGGAAGGATGGATCTATCTCCATGGGAACAAAATTGAGGATTTTGGATGCAGTTGTTTTTCCAACAGTGACTAATGAATATGAGACTTGGAACCTAAAGAAGCCAGATAACAAAAGAATAGCTGCTTTTGGGATGTGGTGTTACAGAAGGCTGTTGAGGATATCATATACTGAAAGGCATATAAATGAATGTGTGTTAAAAAAGATCAGTAGAACTTTAAGGCTCCTCAAGGATATTGACAGAAAGTTAAAATATTTTGAACACGTTGAGAAGATGGAAGGAGGATTGTCAGAACAGTAATAGAAGGTAAAGTTCCTGGAAAAAAGAGGAAAGGGTAAACCGTCATTGAGATGAATGGATGCTATGTGTGGAGTAACTGATCTTCAGAGAGTTGAAGTCTCCAAAAAAAAGCATACAACAGGACTACATGGCTAGGCCTGGTGTGGCCCATCACCAAGTATCGGAGTGACCATATGGCATCTGTGGATTTCCAATGAACATATGAATTAATTGTAGAGAAGAATGGAAAGATAAGGAAGGAAAAACCAATTTGCTAATCTCTTTAGCATTGTAACTGTTGGACAAGAAAATCTGGCAAATAAATGAGAGTTCAGGTGAAAGTGAAGCCTGGGTGGGACCGAGGTTAGGAGCTCTGTTGACAAGGGTTGTGATAATGGCATACTGTTGAGAGGATGGGGGAGATGATGTGAAACCTACCTGGGGTTTCTGTAAACTGAGAAAGAAATGATGCCATTGGGAAGATGAGTGATTAGAGTATCTAGAAAAGGCAGGCTATTATTATGTTCTTTTTCCATGGTGAACTGGATTCTGGGATGCCAGCTGTTGAGATGGAGGAGGAATGAGCCATTTGGCAAAATAGAGAGCACATCATCAATGTACTGGGTGATCCAAAAGTAACAGAAAAAGTAAAAATATCTCTACAAACAGATTACAGTAATGCTATTACTATTCCCTATATCTAGAGCACCTCAGTAATAATAGTCAGAACTCTAAAATAAATTTTTGTACTGCTTTTAAACCACATGGAGGCTGGCTGCCCTCAATCTGCCCCCTCCTCTCCTCTCTGTTTCAGGTGTTTACAAAGTTCCTTGTTCTTGCCAGTTATCTTATTTTGGTCAAATTGCAAGATCTGCTGCCATAGGTATGATCAGTCTGATTTAGCTGACCATGCTTTGGTTATCTTGCACAGAATCAAATGAAAAAATAATAATAATAAATAAGCTACTATGCTTCGCTTCAACAAATATAAACTTGAAAGACTTTCTTAAAATCAGCTGCCGATTTGTTAAACTTCCCAAAATATGGGAAACCTTAATCCTTACACCTCCTGCCTAACAGCTAAGGCTAGCCAGCAGCACCCATAGAGGATGCCCCTATAGGATTTTAGGCTTTTTGGTCTAATTTTTTCTGCTTATTGTCTACGTCTTTTTTGTGTGTGCTTTTACAATTTTGAGATCGTATCTCTAGTGATGTCTTTGCAACAGAAATTAAATATAGGATTCAATAAACTTGTATTTTTTGTTGCCTGTGCTGTATTCATCCCATTGAACCTAATGAGTTTAAACCAGCACACAAGCCCTAATACTAGGTATCCAAAAAGCTTCAGGACAGAGGTGTTTGGTTCTTGTTGCCTGCATTTCTAGTATTGGTTTTTACGTTTTTTTTTTTTTTTTTTTTTTTTTGTGTTGGAGTATTGATTTGTTCATTTAACTAACTGAGGTGGAGTAGGAATGAGCCATGTGGCCAAATAGAGAGCACATCATCAATATACCAGGTGATCCAAAAGTAACAGAAAAAGTAAAAATTCAATAATTTGAAAAGTATAGACAGTAACATGCAAGAGGTAATAAACTGAAGATATTTTCAGGTGCAGACTTTGTTTGCTTACACTTGGATAAAGGATTAAACTAAATTTATTATTTTTTTTATGTTTTTTGTTTGTGTTGGGGTAGTGGTTTGTTTCTTTCACTTGACTTTAAACAGTCCGGTTTGCTCTCTGAGGGTCGCAGGCCTCAAAGGTCTGCATGCTCCCATCCTGACTTCCACCTCAAAAAAACACACTGCCACATACAACTTCCCCCACAAAACAGTGATGCACATGCTCCCTAAAAATACAGCTTTCCCCAAATGCACAAAACCCTACCAATGTAGAACACCATATTAATTATAAAAAATAAAAACAGTGCCTAAAATAACATGCAAGCACATAAAAGTAACAAATTAGAATTCATTGTAAATATACTGGAATTAGAATTCATTGTAAAAATGAATTCTAATTCCAGTATGTCCAGTATATTTATCACATGGAGACTGTTTACTGAATGATATTAAATATTAATCTCTGCTAGTTTTGTGTACATTAAACAGATATTACACTGACTGGGTTTTGCAAAAACCCAGTCTATATAATATCAGTTTAATTTTTTATTTCACTCTCCTAAAGAAATGTGCTATAATGCACATGAAACTAGTAGAGATTAATACTTAATAAATTGTTCAACAAACTATCTTTATCTGGGTAAATATACCAGACATAAACTTTCAAGAAATTTTCTTACAACAAAAATGTTTATTTCTTTACTGTAGCAGAAGATTGAAAAAAGTTTGTCAAATCTGTGCTATGAATGAAATTATTGATATGATTCATAATTTGTAAATATTGTGATGGTGGTTAATCATTACATTATATTCATATTGTTTTACATTTTATAATGTACATTAATGGATATTAATGTTGTATGTTTTAAATTTCAGATGATAAAAACTAGAACATCACGTCTAGAAGAACTTACCAAATATGTTAGGTAATGGGTCATTCATTTTTAACACATTTTGAGTCTATTTTATTTTTTTATTTATTTTATTTAAGTCATCCTTTCTAGATGGCTTATGTTTACTGTATATAGATTCAGAAGTACTGAAGCACTTGTTTTTGTTTCAGAGAGAATCATCCTTATGAAGTGTGTGAAGTTATTTCTGTTCCAGTAAGTACATGTCAAATTGTTTGGAAACTTAAAAACTATTAACTATTTTGCTGACATTTTCTCATGAACGAAACTGCACTTTATGATAAGATCATTTATGACATACAAAATAAGTTATTATCCAGTTTTTCATTAAAAAATAAAAAATAAAAATCAGGATATCATATAAACATATAAAACCCATAGGAGAAATGTGTTAGGGATATAAATACAGGAAAACTGCTAAAACCACAGGCTTGGTAGCTGGGCTGGGTAGTTGCCCTTCCCATAATGCATAGCATTATACACACCCTTTTGTGTTATGTGTAAATAATGTATTATATAACACATTATATAACTTGGTATTATTGATATGAAGTCATTAGCCTCTATATACAAGTAGCCCAGTCATGAAGATACTTCACATGTAACTTCACATTGTTTGCTTACGCTTAGATAAAGGATTAAACCTAGAATATAATTTCTTGAGCATCTCTAAATTCAATTCAGTGTTAGAAAATCATCAGCACCATTTATTTATCAATTTGTGAGTTATCATTGTTAAATTTCTGATATATCTCTATCACAGGCAAGCAATTTTTTTCTTCCAGAAACTTAGGTTTTTCATCCCTTAAACTCAAGACAATTAAACGTAGAGCCCACACTATTTCGGATGATAACATATTGTGTCAGGGACCATCAGAAGGCAACATTGGATGCTGCTTATAATTGGTGATAGTCTTAGGCCAGCTATCTCTGATTGGCTATTAGTAGAGATTGAACTGCTACTCAGTCTCCCAAAGTTAGATAGGGCTGAAATGGCTTTGCCTATAACCTCAAGGGATACACAGGATAACTATGATAGTACTGCATGAAAAGTTTGCATTATTACTAACTTCCTATCAACAATTTTTTTTAAAATTAGTCTCTTATCTGTCTTATTTGATGCCACTTTCTTTCATAATGTGTCCATATGATGGATACCCCTTGTCTAACACCTGGTTTTACATCAAACTATCTTCCTGTACCTCCTTCAATTATAACTCAGAACTAGGCTAATCTCAGGTGGTATGGTCACTTAAACAGAATGGGAGAGGAAAGATTAGCAGGAAAAAGACCCAGAGGAAGACCAAGATATAGGTGGACTGATACGGTAAAAAGTGCCTTAGAAGATAGAAATACAAGATTCTGATAATGTTGGAGTCTTGACAGGTAACAGACTGATTTGGAAGAAAATTGTAAATAGGAAGTTAGTAATGATGTAAATTTTTCGTGTAGTACTATCATATCCTGTATACCCCTTGAGGATACATGGCAGGAATTTGATGATGATGATGGTGGTGTCATGTTTACACCATATAATTATAGCATTTTGAAACATCTTTTCTCTTGGAATCTTATCATACAGATCTACAAAACTTAAATACATATTGTTATTATATTTCTATTATTTCTGAACTATTTGTTTTAAAATGAAAAACTGATCCCGACATCCTCTATTTTAGCCTGAGCCCAGCTTGCTCTTCTCCAAGTTTCCCTTTCACAATTTTTGTTAGCCTCTTTTCTCAAGTATACTTATATATATAAATCTTTCCAGGAACACTGAATAGGAAGATTCCTCTGTGATTCTCACATTCAGTTCTATTTCCCTTTTTATAGATGTGCACTATGACAGCTCTACTCCAATCATCTGGAATTCAGCCTTCATACCAGGCCTTCTGAATTATGCAGTACAGCCACTGTAAAATTTTTATACTTCCATATTTTAGCATTTCTGTTGAATCTCATTTATTCCAGCTGAATTTTCACATTTTAGGTTTTTGAAAGCTTTTTTCTACCTCAAATATTGATATATAACTCCCAACTGTATTCCTCTTGAATATTTTCTACTACTCTTCTGTCACTTTCATGTTTCATTTAATTATTTCAAAGTAATTGTTCGAAACCTCTTGGATACCTGCAGTTTTTGTGTCATATTTATCATCTCTTTTTCCTCTTCCATTATTCTTTGCTCCATTTCTAAGCTTTTTCAATAGCCAGAACGTTTTGTCACTTATTTTGATATTTATCTTATATATTCTTATCAATCTTCCCATGATTTTTGTTTAACTACTTTGACACATTGCTTCACTTCCTTATATTTTTCTCTGTATTCTCTGAGAGCATGTACTGACTTACTTGCTAGGAATTTTCAGTAGACTTTTTTTCTTTTCCATAACTTCCTCTTTAATTTTGCAAGTCTACCATGAAGTTTTGATTTTTCTATCTTTGTAAACAACTTCACCACATGCTTCTCTGAAGTAAGCCAATCAGTGTTTATTTCAGTCTGCCACAGGATCTTCAAGGTTTCAGTCTACAGTTCACCTCTGAAAGCTGCTTAACTTTTATTATTTTTAAAACTTTCTTATATATATTTTTATTTTTAATATGAAAGTCGGTTTCATATGCTCAAAACAAAATGGTGATCACTTCCTATTTCAAATCCACTATATACTTGTGTCCTGAACCAACATGAAGATATAACTATCAACAATAACTTTGTCGGTTATACTTTTCTTATTTCTTGTGTCTTCTCTCCATCTGACTTTGTACACATGTTTACAAAGTCAGATGGAGTTATGTTGGATCATGATGTTAGTAATGACCTGAATGTTAGTTCACATTTTGATCAGAAATCTCCATCAGGTATTTGTCATTATTATTAGCTTTACATATACAGCCTTACTATTTTTCAGTGAAAAATTAAATTGGAAGAAAATTAGGATAGGAATGAATATATATATTGTGAATATGGATAGGATATATTATGAGTTATAAGATGAGGTGAGATGAGACACTTGTATTTGTTTATTGAAGTTGAAGCATTCAAGGAATTGAGTTTGTGTAAAAAAAGTACAAAATATATTAAATGTATTAATGCAAAAGATAGGCACTGTTTTCTGTCATACACCAGTAACTGCAGTGCTTTAGTCTCATATGGGCTCCATGTTTGTTTTCACAAATAGAGATTAGAGATGTTTAAACCCAACTTCAAAGTTATAAATTAAGGAGAATGGAGTAAATTCCTTATTGCTGTGTCTGTGAGTCCAGGATATTCTGACTGTACATGGAACTTAAAGTCCCTCAAACTTTTCTCCCTGAATAAGCTGTTCATTGATCTCTTCTGTTTCATCAATCTCTTTTGATGAAAGGTTACCATTGATATCAAATTTTTTTTATGTGCTTCTTCCATCTAAAAGGAAAGGATTACTGATCCAATCACATTTTATCTCTGCTTCAGCCGGGGGGGAGGTTACTGAAGCAATTTTGCCTTAGTTCCATTTTTGTGCAAATCGTTTGTACTTTATCCCAATTTTAAAAAATCAATGTTAATTTTCTTTTTACTTTTTTTTTGTTTTATTGTCTTGTTGATCATTGCTCATTACTACATTTATCAAGAATTTCTTCACAGCCTTCATTTTTGAAAATAGGATAGTTATTTGCATTATGCACATTTTTATTCACTTGTTTTTTCACATTTTTTGTACTAATCTGCCATTCCATATTATCCCTACACTATATACATATATAAAAGTATAAAATTTCTTGGTATCTTTAATATATAATAAGCCCAATATCCAGAGATTTTTATTAACCTCCCTACCAACCAAGTTGGATGAAATAGTGAGACCAAATTGCACTTCTTATCCATGTTATTCAACAGGTGTTACAGAATCATATCCAGATTTAGCTGGACGTCTATAGACGTCATGGCTGGTTGAGGAGTTAATAAGGTCAAGCACCTTTTGGCGACTTGTATATGAGATGTATATGATTTCTGCATTACTTCAACTTTGGTATCTCTCCTGGGTCTGGCTCCCACTGATGAGACCTCAATAAAGGTCGAAACTGGTCTGAGTAGTGGCTCTTCCCATTATGCATAGTATTATACATCTGAAAGGAAGTGTGCTTTGCATTATGGGATACGTACTAAGACAAGTGATATGAAGTCATTAGCATCTATGTACAAGTAGTTGCTCAGACATGAATATATTTCATGTGCAAAACATTGTTTTGCTTCCTTGGGAAAAGGATTAAAAACCAACTATAAAATTTCTTGGTATACTTTAATGTATAATAAACCCAAGGTAAAAAAAAACTTTCAACGCACACACACACAGAGTGGCCCATAAGTCACAAAGGGGTTTAAACATTTAATAACTATTTTTATTTATTAATTATTTTTATCTTTAGTTGTTGTTGTAATGAAATAAAGAACTTGGAAATTTTCTTATTAGTTATGAAAAGCCACATCATGTAAAAGCCTTCCATTTTTGGCTTCACAAAGATGAACCTTCCCTACATCATGTTCCATGACAAATGTTAATGTTTCTGGCTGCATTGCCCTAATTTCTGCACAAATGTTCTCCTTCAGCTGTTGGATTGTCTATGGCTTGTTCACATACATCTTTTCCTTTAGGTAACCCCATAGAAGAACATTCACGAAGAAATTAGGGCTCTGCAGCCAGAAACATTTGTCAGACAGCTGTCATAGAAAGGGCCCATCTTTGTGAAGCCATAAGTGGAGGGAATTTATGTGATGCGGGTTTTCATTGCTAATAAAAAAAAATCTTCAATCCTATATCCTCCAACTTTTGCAATTCTGTTAAAAAGACTTAGAAAAGTCCAAAAGTATCATGGTGTGTCCATTCCTCTTGTCTAAATCATCCATAACATTATTATAAAATTAAATTATTCAAATGTAACCTTGCCTTAGTAAACCCATGCTGCTGTTCATTACAAAGTATAGATTCTCTGTCAACCTATTTCTCTATGCGAGCTCTTGTCAGATTTTACAAAATCTTCACCACTACTCCATAGATCACATCAGTTTTTCCACCACTCTCATGCAGTGGGATTATTGTACATTTATTCTGTCTGTGAAATCTTCCCTGTACTGAGACCCAAATTATCCAGCCAAGTCAAAGTCACAGCCTTTGACTTGGCTGGATACTCTTTTAAGTTTAGCTGGATGCTCTTTAAGTATCTGTGCTGATATCACATCAGTCCCTAATTGCTAAATTCTTATTCAGTTTATGAACATACTCCAGGTTGGTAGCTCTTAGCAAAACCGACATCCGTTAGTTGAACAATTTCAACTGGCCTGGTTGGCCGAGTGATTAGCGTATCCGCTCTCCACCCAAAAGGCTGCAGGTTCAAATCCCGCTGTGGTCATGGATGTTTGTGATTGTTTGTGAAAGTACTAGTGGTGGTAGTACTTTCACAAACGGCGTTGGGGTTAAGTGATGAAAATTAGTACACTATTAGTGCACTTTTCCAACATACTACTAATAAGAATAATTTCTTCTGCATCTTCCACCTATATCATTCTAAGTGTTATTGTCTCTGTTTGAGTGAAACAAAACTGACAGTTTTGTTTCATACCTCATGCTTAGCTTTCCATACAGTGCTTTTCATAATTTTGCACCTTATAAATTTTCGTAACTGATGTCATCCTTATTCACATGGTAATTCCTTCTGCATCATCTTTTTCTTGAAAATAAGATTGCACATTCATTTCACTGTTACTCTTTTTATTCTTTGAACTCTGGGAATGTACATTCCAGTATTGTATCATTTAAGTAATTTTTTAATGCTTCCTATGCACTGCTGATATCCTTCTCAACCAGCAACTGATACCATGGGACTAAACCTAGTATTCTCCTCAGTTGGTCATAATTTTCTTTGTAGTTCAGCATGTAACCTTTTCTAAACATGACATCTATATATTTAACCATTTCCAGGTCAGTATATCATGAACGTTGTCACTAACTGGAAGCAGAACAGTCATGTCTTTTACTAAAACTCCCCTCTGACACTATAATCAAGTCTGACATTCTTTAATCTCAAGTTCTTTTTCTTTCTGCCATATGCTGTTTGAGGAAGTTGTCTTCAATAAATTTGGCTTGATTCTTCTCATGAGATTTCACACTAGCTAATCAATGTTCAGTGATTAAGATTACCCATGATTATTTATTTTCCACCCATCAGGTTGATTCATGATGCATTTCAATTTTATTGTCATCAGCAACTGATTCACCAATCTCTATCAACACCACCATGCATTTGATCTTGTTAGACTACACCTCACACCACACAGCTTCAAACTCACTACTAAAATCATTATGAATATTGCAATCATAGCTTTCTTCCCTAACTAGACTCAAATCACTCATTATCATTAGCATGAATGTTCCTTACATCCTCAATGCCCTATTGAGGATGCATGGAACATCAGCTACTGGAACAAATCTGAAAACACACCCCAACTCAACATCACCAGAGTTAAGGATCAGTACTATCAACATAAGAAGCCTGAATGGCAAAGAAATGGAGCTAGCTGAGGAATTAGATAAGTACCAGATCGACATAATAGGGGTGACTGAAACAAAAAAGACAAAAACTGGTGAGATGTTTCTGAGCAATAAATACAAAATGTTATATTCAGGCAATGACAATCAAGGAGAAGAAGGAGTAGCCATAGTATTCAACACAAAATACGAGGCTAATCTTCTTGAATGGCAGTCAGTCTCAAGTAGAGTAATGTGGGCAAATATGAGAATGGGGGAACTGAACAATGAGACTTATTTGTGCCTATGGTCCCACAGAAGGTTCTACTAAAGTAGAAGTGGAAGAATTTTTTGAGGCTTTAGAAAAAAGCAACTGACACAATGAAAAAGAAAAAGTTGGTCCTTGTTGGGGATCTAAATAGCAGAGTAGGAAATGATTGTGACACATACAAAAATATTTTGGGAAAATTTGGAGAAAAGAGCAAAGTTAATAATAATGGCAAATATCTGTTGGATTTCTGCTCAGGACATGGACTGGTTATTACTAACACCATGTTCCAACATAAAAATGTGAACAAATTCACATGGAGAGAAGAAGCAAGGAATAAGAAAAGTCTCATTGACTATGTTATTGTTGATAGTGATGTTTTCTCCCTGGTGCAGGACACCAGAGTGTACAGAGGATTTGAAATTGGAAGTGATCACTATTTAGTCTTGATCAGGATAAAATTGAATTTCATATTGAAAAGAATAACATGTAAGAAAGTTTTAAAGCAAATTAAAGTTGAGCAGCTCTCAGATGTGAACTGTAGACTAAAATACACAAAGATTATTAAAGAAAAAATGAAAGAGTTTGAGAACAGGAATCAAACCTTGGAGATTCAATGGCAAGCCTTGAAAAAAAGCCCTGATTGATTCAGCTAGAGAGGCATGTGGTGAAGTTGTCTGCAAGGATAGAAAAATTAGAACTCCATGGTGGACTCAGGAAGTTAAAGAGGCAGTGAAGGAAAAGAAGAAAGCATATCAAAAGTTCCTGGCAAATAAGTCAGCTTGTGCTCTTAGAGAATACAGAGACAAATGCAAGAATGCTAAACCCTGTGTAAAACTAGCTAAACAAAAGTCATGGGAGGACTTTGGCAAGAATATAGAAAATGAATATCAAGAAGGTGGCAAAATATTCTGGAGGTTGTTGAAGAAGCTTAGAAATGGAGGAAAGAGTGGTGTAAAAGGAGTTAGAGATGATAAAGGTGATGTGAAAATGGAAGAAAAAGATATCCTTGAAGTATGGAGTAATTACTTTGAAAAACTGCTAAATGAAACAAGCAGTGATGACAGCACAGTGGTAAAAAACACTGACCAGGCATGCAGTCAGGAATAAATATTCATACTTGAAGCAGAAAAAGCCATCAAAGGCTTAAAATGTGGAAAGGCAGCAGGAGTAGATGATATTTGGCCAGAAATGCTGAAGTATGGCGGTATAAAAGTCTTACAGTGGCTGCACTACATAGTTCAGAAAGCCTGGACAGAGGGACGAATTCCCAATGATTGGAGTATGAGTATAGCTTGATGTATAGGAGAAAGATTGGTGTTCCTGGCAAGTTCTATGCAAGTATACTTCAGAAACGGTTGAGAAGAATTGGGGAAGAAAAGCTTGGTGAAGAACAAGCTGGATTCAGGCCAAATAGAGGCTGTCAGGATCAGATCACTTTACGACAAATAGTCGAGAAAGCATGGGAATATAACAAAGATCTGTATTTAAGTTTTGTCGATTTGGAAAAGGCATATGACAAAGTGCCAAGAGAAAAGCTATTCAATATGCTACAGTTATATGGTGTCAATGGGGCATTATATCAAGCAATACTTAGTCTTTATTTGAGTTGTAAGTCAGCAGTTAGAATTGAAGGAAGTACAAGAAGATGGTTTAATGTTAAATCTGGTGTGAGACAAGGATGTACATTATCTCCTCTGTTATTCCTTATCTATATGGATCACATTATGAAGGAAAGTGGTATTAAACATGATATGAGAATTGGAGATGTTAATGTCAGCTCTTTGCTTTATGCGGACGATGTCATACTTCTAAATAAATCCGCAAGTTTGCAAGAATCCCTGACTAAATTGAATAACTGTTGTAATAGATATGGTATGAAGGTCAGCATTAAAAAGGCAAAGACAATGAAAATAAGTAGAATTGTTGAAAATGTCAATTGTGTTGTGAACGGAGAACCTGTGGAACAAGTAAAACATTTCAGCTTCTTAGGCACGATTTTTACTGAAGATGGTAAATTAAATATGGAAATAGACAACAGAATCAACAAAGCTGGTAGGGTAGGAAGTCAACTATACGGAATAAGAGAGAAATTAGTCGGAACACTAAATTAGCTGTATACAAGACAGTGTTCAAACCAGTTTTAACTTATGGATCTGAGAGCTGGATCAGAAGTAAAACACTTGACCAAAGACTAGAGACCGCAGATATGAAAGTCCTGAGAAAGATTATAGGCGTGAACAGGTAGCATCAATGGCAATATCATATTAAAAACGATGATATTAGGAATGAACTTGACATTGTCAGCATCCAGGAATGCTTTAGCAGAGCTAATCTTAGGTGGTATGGTCACTTAAATAGAATGGGCAAAGAGAGATTATCAAAACAAGTGTTCTCTGCCAGGTTGGCAGCAAAACGACCCAGAGGAAGACCAAGATATAGGTGGATTGATACGGTACAAAGTGCCTTAGACAATAGAAATATAAGATCTTTTAATGTCGGCGTCTTGATAAGTAACAGACTGATTTGGAGGAAAATTGTAGATAGGAAGTTAGTAATGATGTAATTTTTTTCATGTAGTACTATCATATCCTGTACACCCGTCGAGGGTACATGGCAGGAATTTGATGAGGATGAGGAACATTTATAAAAATAATGTCTTAAGTTGCAAGATTTTTTCCTCCCAGTTACTTCTTCCTTTGCACAAACACAAATAAACTTCATTACCATAATCACAATTATATGTAAGAAGCTAAGTTATTTGGTTCTAACTTTGCTTCTTACGTATGTAAAGGAAGATTAGCTGGGAGATCTAAATATGTTACCTGTAAAGATGCACTCAAATTTGAATTTTTATGAATGTAAAACATTTATCTTCTCCAGATTCAGCAAGGCAACCCTCCCTATCTCAATTGGCTAGGTCAGATGGTTCCTGAGAAAAAAGAAAGCTAAGTGTGTGCCATATATAGTAGATGCCAATTTATAAGAAGATAAAAGTGATATTTAATTTCTCAAGGATTTGTACATTGCATTTTAAAAAAATTCTCATTTCAGATATGCCAGTATTTTTAAAAATAATCAGTTGTAAAATGTAAATAAGTTTATTAAATAAAATACTAATGAAATTACTGACTTCTTATATTTTATTTATTTCCTTCAGGCATTAAGTTTTAAAATTTTGAACTTAAAGGCTCCAAGTGGTATTTTTGCTATCTCCTTCCAATCAAGCGATTCTTGCTTCAACTTTTTTAACAGTAAGACAACGAATGACATTTTCCCTTTCCATTTGTTAAAATTTGTGAATGATTCATTTAGCATACTTTCTTGCCTTTCTAAATGAGCATTAGCTGTCCTAATACTGATATTTTTATTTCTGTTTAGATTAAGACCAGGTGTTCTTAAAATTAAAAGAAAGCCTGATGTTTTTTAGCTTCTGTATTTATCAAATTTTTTCCCTCTAAGTTTAACTTCTGATATCAATATATGCATCATACACAAGTCATGTAGAGCATGTCAATATATGGTATTATTCAATGTCTACCAATTTGCTGTAGTGAGAATTGATTGTATATGGTTTGTTGTATGATTAGTAATTTTCAGAAGATGACAGTGTTTCCCTTGATATTGTTTTAAAAATGTGCAGGTAAATTGAATGGACAACAAAATGGGGGGAGGGGTATAATGGAAGTGGTTAGAAAATAGTTGCCTTTGAAAGATATTCACTGAATGAGGTTTAAGATGTTTGCTGATGGTAGATAAAAGGATTGGAGAGGTATGGAAGGTAGGAAAGTTGTAGACAAAGAAGAGAGAGGAGATGAATTTTTAAAGATGATTAGTGGAGTTTTTTTTTTTTAGATCAAATAGTTCAACATATATATTTTTAAAATTAAAACCACTTAATTTCTTATCACCTTAGTGGAAAAGGATTTCTCACATTATATATTACGCTCCCATATTGTTGACTGTTTCTTTTCCAGAACTAGCAGTTGATAGTAATGAAAAGGCTGATTTCCCATTCATGCTTTCTTTTACCACTATACATTGCTGTTCATAATGTTTATGTTTCTTAATAAAAGGTTGATGTTGTGTGGCTACCTAAATTCTTGGGTTTGTTTTGTTTCTTTTCTTGTTTCTAAAATATTTTATTATCATGAATCGTTAATGTATGTTGTTGGTCAGATGTTGCAAAATTATCATAGAAGCTGCATAATATTGTAATTTCTGCACAAAGCTTACCCTAGCCATTCATTAAATTTGTGATCCGTGAACCGTGAAACTTTGATAAAGGCTTGATTACTCATTAAAAAATTATATTTAACATGTGTTTTGGATTTTGATTTAGTTATTTCGCGTGTTCATGCCTGATGTTTGAGATTGTTTCATGCTGTACTTGCCCATCAGGTAGGAAGTGAGAAATTGTCTCATGCTTTTGCTTACATATTAGGTAGGCAGGCATGTTACATTGTAGAATGTGATTTCCATCAACACAAAACTATGTGGAGCAGAAAGAATCTGTAATAAGTAACCAATAATAGAGAATTAGTGATTAAAATATAGAGACATGACTTATTTGTGAATGCTGGTGCATTTAAGGAAAACAAAGAGACATAAATATAAATAAGATTCATTACTGAGAAATACATCCCCGATAATTTTGAGCTTTATGCATGGTACAGTAAATTATTATGGAACAGAATATTCAAGTTACATATGATCCTGTATTTCTACAACTAGTGAAAGTGAATCGTGCACTTTTATAATAAGCTTTATTGGGGGTGGGGGGACTAAAAACTTTTGACAAGCTCACATTTTATTCTTTTATCCCAAGAAAGAAAAAAAAACTCCCTTTAGTGTCTAGGTTTATTTCCAAAAAAAAACTTTGCTAAAGCCAAAGAAAGCGTCATTACTTTCAGAGTTACTAACTCTGACTGTTTTGTTTTTGTACATAATATTTGTTTGTATTTTTCATTGATTGTTGGGGAGGGATAAGAATAAAAATTATCCTCCTCAGTTTAACATTAGTATTCATAACCGGCATATAAATTTTCACAGCTTCAGTAAATTGTAATAATTAGAACAAGCACACATGCAAATTTTTCTTTCTAAGGGGTACAGTGTCTCTCACCTCCTTTCTCAAAGCAACTGTTTATTAAATTTCAGAAATAAAAAATAAAACTTTTTCTGTATGATTGCAGTGAGTAACCTTTAATATTGCTAGTGTTAAAATTGAAAAGGCAAAAAAGGACAAATACTGTTCATAATTATTGCTTTTATGCAATAATTATGAAATTATGCAATGTAAATTGATCCATAATCAATCCAAAATATCTCATTAGGTCTTCACTGGGTGCAGAAACCAACCAACCAATTTCTGTAATACATAATATTCTAAAAGAAAATATCCAGATAATATAACATTACATTTGTGATTTCTGTGCAAAGACAGTTCCAGTACTTAGTTTTATGCAGAAATTCTTTACAAAAATTAAACTGCCATTTCCATAACTGGTGATAAATTTGTAGAAATTAATGTGCCTATTACATTATATGCACAATTACAGTCAAGAAGCTCCAGCTTGATGCATAACATGTAATATATAGTCCTGTGGCAATGTGTGAAATATTTAGCTTGGTTAGAAATAAGGATGCATTTTGCATTCTCTATATGAAATAAATAGAGGCCATGAATGAAATGCGTAAACAAACAAATGAATGAAACTAAACAAATAAATGTATGCATTTCATTCATAATCTAGAGATGTGAAATCAGGGACTGAATTTTTATAATCCTTTCTTTTAGGGTTACACAGTGATCAGCATTCATTTTAAAAATTTTTATGGAATTTACAACCGTTTAAAAAACTTTTTTTTTATTATCCCGACGTTTCGATCTTCACATCAAGATCATTATCTGGAGCGTACATAAGTATACAGAACAAGCTGAGTTACATCATTAACTGTAAGCTAGAGAAACAATGATTTGATCACATGTTGCCAGTAGAATAACATGTGATCAAATCATTGTTTCTCTAGCTTACAGTTAATGATGTAACTCAGCTTATTCTGTATACTTATGTACGCTCCAGATGATGATCTTGATGTGAAGATCGAAACGTCGGGATAATAAAAAAAAAAAGTTTTTTAAACGGTTGTAAATTCCATAAAAATTTTTAAAATGAATTTTTATAATCTTTTTCTATGATGTTGGTAACTATAAAATAGCACATCTGCCACAGTAGATAATTTTAATATGTGTGATTTTAATATTTTGTCTTATGTATCATAAGACTTCGTCAGTGCAATTATCAAACAACAATAGCAAATAAATTCAAAAAAACATTAGCATACATGCTTAAATTGGAATCCCTATATGTATACATACAGTCACCTATTTATGGATTAAACCTAATTAGGCTGTAAATTAAATTCAAATATCTTAAGGATAACAATTTCCCAGACTTTTGGAATCGTGAGACAGTCGTTATGATTAAGATTAGGTCTATGACGTAAGGCTTTAGCAATTTCTTTATATAAAGAAGATCTATAAATAAACGTATCTCTGAACGTAATCATAGGATCCAATGGCAAAACACTAAACTATTACATAGATTTGTATATAAACACGAACGTTTATATAAAGTACTGAAGCCTTGCATCATAGACCTAATTTTAATTACAATGACTGTCTCACTATTCCAAAAGTCTGGGAAATTGTTATCATCAATATCTGTTATATTTTAATTTAATTTACAGCCTAATCAGGTTTAATTCATAAATATACGACTGTATACATAGAAGGATTCCAATTTAAGCTTGCACGCTAATGGTTTTTTGAATTTAGTTTCTGTTGTTGTTTGATAATTGTACTGATGTCTTGTGATATGTAAGACAAAATATTTACGTTTTAAAAAGTTATCTGTTGTGGCATAAGTGTTATTTTATAGTTATGAATACAAAGGTTTCACTATATAAGAATATGTTATTATTATGTTACCCCTCCAGGGAGTCCAAAGACTTCTTGATGGGGGACACCTACTGTACATCTGTCTCCAACTACAACGAACCGAACCGCAACTACCATCATCTACACTAGTGCCATCTACCACCCACCACCACCACTAGTATTTTCACAGACAATCACAAACATCCATGCGCACGGCAGGATTCGAACCTGTAGCCTTTTGGCTGGAGCAGATACAATAACTACTCAGCCAACCGGGCTGGCATGATGTTGGTAGTTGAGATAAATTCTGCTATTTGCATATCTGTTTATGGAACTAATGCAAATGAATGTTCTAAAACATTTTACTCTATTTTTATTCATGAAACTTGTTTCAGATAGTTTTGTTTTGTTCTCAGTAGCAACCAGACTCGGGAAGAAATTTTATTTGGTATAGAAACATGCATGATTACTCCTGATTTAGCTGACACACATACAAAATGTACTGTAAGATATGTTATGTACTTGTTAGGTATGAGGGTTTGAAAAAGTTTGGTAAAAAAATAAGTTAAACACATTTTTTTAGAAAAAATCACCTTTATTTCTCAACATAGTCTCCATTAAGGTCTACACATTTGGTCCAGCAAGTTTCCAATTTTTTCATCTCATCTAAAAAGTGGGATTTGTCAAATTGTGCAAAATAGTCATTGACAGCCTCGTTTGAAGAAAATGTTTTCCACTGAGCCAAATTTTTAAGCTGAGAACAAGAAGTAACACGGGGGCCAAGTCCAGAGAATACAATGGATGTAGAACCAATTCGACCTCAATTCAGGCAATTTTGCCATTGTGACGGCCGATGCATTGTCTTGATGAAAGAGCACATTTTTGTAAGCCAATTTTGACTGTTTTTTTTCTCAGTTCTTCTTTTAAGTGGTCCAACAATGACACACAATAGACTCCTGTTATTGTCTTACTTTTCCAAATAGTCTATCATGATAATTTCTTGGGAATCCCAAAAAACAGTAGCCATCACCTTCCCATCTGCCAAAATGGTCTTTGCTTTTATTCGGCACTCTTTCACCGGGCATTGTCCACTGTTTTGATTGCTGCTTGGACTCAGGTATGTAGTAGTGGATCCAAGTTTCATCTGCAGTCACGAATTGATACAAAAAATTTTGCGAATTGCAATTAAACATCGCCAAACACTGCATTGAAATGTCTTTTTGCATGCGTTTTTGATCGACAGTCAACAATCGTGGCACCCATTGCACACACAGCTTTTTCATGTGCAATTTTTCGTGCAGGATATTTTACACCCATTCAGTTGAGATGCCTACAATCTCAGCAATCTCACGGACTTTGACTAGGCGGGCTAACATAATAATACCATGAATTTTGTCAATCATTTCCTTCGTAGTGACCTCAGTTGGACGTCCAGAGCTCGCTTCGATGGACTTATGACCACGTTGAAACTCATTTATCCAAATATAAATAGTCTTTAATGCTTGTGCAGTCTCCATGAACTGCATCTAACTTGCTTTGATCTGCGTGGCCGTCCACTTCTTCAAGTAAAAGTGTTTCATCGCTGCATGAAACTTGTTTTTCTCCATTTTTATGAAAAATGCAAACACGGTCATTTTAAACGTTTGCCAAACAAGAACTACGTGTCTCACATGGCTAAAATTTTGCCACGGGTCATGAAAAAGATCGTAGATGCTGACACTGGTATGAATGAACGAATTGTCACCGTCTATTGGAAATTTACCAAACTTTTCAAACAACCCTCGTACTATAACAAGTGATATACTTACATTTTACAAAGACTTTTGACACAAGTTGGTAACTAAATTGGAATGGATGGATTGGATATTAGATTTGTGATTTGAATAGGTATCAGCAAGGTTGTCTCTCAACTATTTTTTTTATTCCAAGGACTCAAGACATTACAGTAGAATAACTTGTAAATTAAGGTTCTGTAATTGCTAACAAACCATTATGGGGAAACTAATTCAATATGTAATATTTGAATTAGTTTCCACTGTGAATTCCTCTGTGTTGAAATTAATTGAGACATGCTAACTATATGGAATGCTTTTATGAAGGAAGAGATTCGTGTTGTCATGGCCCAGTAATTTGGCTTCATATAAATATAATTAAATTAAAGCTCTCTGATAGGACAGTTAACCCTATCTGCATAGTCTGTTAAGAGTTTTTGAGAAGAAAACTCGTCCACTACTGTATGCAAATAACTAACTTGACTTCCTTTGAAAAGACCTTATAAAAGCTCTCTGCATTGTAGGTAGGATTAGAACTTGGGTCTTTCCAACCAAAGATCATTATTACTGTCTCTGCTACTAGAGGTTCTCCATGGAAATGATGTAAGCAGTTTTTGAGAGCCAAATAATGACAATCCCATATAAATATATGTAAATATATAAGTATGTAATGCCACTATTGTCACATCAATACGATATTGCAAACAAATGGATTGCTTGCAATATCATACTTTGTTTTAAAAAATCTGCTGTTTTCAGTAAACCAAAATTTGCAATTTGTATTCAGTGAACTTTCTGATGAGTAATTGCAACTGATGCAGATTATATTTGCACACTTGGTTACTGACTCAGCAACTATGTGTTCTACCACTGCTGCCATACTTACTAGTTTGGAAACATTTTGATCCTGCTTCATGCAAACAAGAACTAATTTTAACCAAATATTACTATTTCTGAATTTTAAATTAAAAGTATTCATTTCTGAGAAGTCTGAGTTTCCCCCCCCCCCCTCCTTAAGTTTAAAGGTGTGCCAAAAGTAAAACTGTTATAATGCATTATTTTGAAAATATATATTTACATGCTCTGAATTTTTTTGGTACTGAAAACAATTTCAGATTACATATTCTAGGGATCCAAAATGTAGAAGTGAGCACTGAATGATAAGCCCAATGAAGTGATTACTATCTAGTTTTGTGCAGATGAAAATAAGTATGACATTGAAACAAAAAAAATACATGACAGTTTTTGAAAAGAATCAAAGTCAACTATTTTAGATGTCAGCTGTAAATTGAAATAAAATATTACTTGAGAACTGTGAAAGAGTTCAAAAACAAGAATAACCTTAAAGACAAAACTAAACATATTTGGTTGTTTATATAATTCAAATACAACTTATTTATTAATTACTTACCATTTACGAAAAACTACATTAGAGCCTACAGTTTTGCCAGCAAACTGTCCGGCTTTTTCAAGGCGTTTATGGAGACATGAAAACTAGTAAATGCAAATTGAAAGGAACATAAAAAACGTTGTAAACCAACTAGTATCTAAAGTTACACGTTCGCATGACAGAGAGGACTTATTGTTCTTATTCATTATCACGCATGCATGTTTGTTGTAAACGTGTAATGTGATTACTGGCTAGCTGTAGTTCAGATTGATTTAGAGAGAGAGGATCAGGTTTTTCCACGAAGTGTTTAGGATTGCACCCTGATTTCTGTTGAGGTTTCCACCAGTTATTAACACTATTGTGGCTTCCTTGAATAAACGATGTTTGTAGTCGTCATCCAGATATGGCATGGAGCTGTTTTGCCACTCTATCGTGTGGTTAGATGTACAGAAGTGATGTGCTAAGCCAGAAGAGATACTTCTGTTGTGGTTTACATCACCAACGTGTTCTTTTTTGTCTGATTTCTAAACTCCATGAAGATTGTCCGATGTAGGCAAGACCACAGGAGCAAGGAATGTAATATACTCCTGGATATTTGTCGAAAGGCACCTTATCTTTTGGGGATCCTAAAACTTGTCTGATGCTGGTGGTTGGTTTGAAGACCACTCTGATGTTGTAGGCTCTTAGTATTCTGGCTATTTGATAAGAAATTGACTTGATGAAAGGGATCACTACAGTACAAATGTGCTGGGAGCATGATTCTTCTTGTCTTGGGGTTGTCACTGTATAGATATTTTTTGATGATGTTTTGAGGATATCCATTTTGTGATAATGCATTGGCTATTGTGAGAGTTCAGTCTGTGTATCCTCCTCTTCTGATATATACTTTCTAGCCCTATATTTCAACATGTGGATAATGCTCAGTTTGTGTGTCTTGTGATGGTTTGAAGTATAATGAAGATATCTTCCAGTATCTGTGGGCTTTCTGTAAATAGATAATTTGACACTATTTGATTGTTTCTTTATCAAGATGTCTAAAAAATGTTGGTTGTTGTTTTCTACTTCCAGAGTGAATTTTATCTTGTTATGTATTGAGTTGATTTTATCCACAAACGATTCTAGGTTTTCTAAGCTGTCTTGCCATATAATGAAAAAAATCAACTATGTATTGAGTTGATTTTATCCATATAATGGATAAAATCAACTCAATACATAACAAGATAAAATTCATTCTGTTTTTTATGTTCCTTTTAATTTGCATTTACTAGTTTTCATGTCTCCATAAACGCCTTGAAAAAGCCAGACAGTTTGCTGGCGAAACTGGTAGGCTCTAATGTAGTTTTGTTTTTTGTAAATGGTCAGTAATTAATAAATAAGTTGTATTTGAACCTTAAAGACAGTGATAAAATCTGAAGAAATATTGATTGCACCAAGGAAGTACTGGATAAAGCTGTTTATAAGGATGGGGAAAATGATAATTCGATTAGCTAAATTTTGTGGACTCATATCCACTGTTATTACAGTGGAAATGATATACTGATCTCATTGACTGAACAGTTAGCTTATTGACTCTGTTACCAACAGGCTATGAGTTTGAATCCTGCATGAATTTTTGTGATTTTCTTTAGGTTAGAGATGAATTCTGTCATGTGGTATGAGACTACATCTTGGAAAATGTTCTCTTTGGTCTCTAGAACAATGTTTCCAGACTATGTAAAAATAAATAAATAAAAATACAATATAAGATTAAACATCTTTTTTGAAGCTTATATGAATCTTTCCTGGAATATTCAGTTGGGAAATTCCAACAATTCTATACAATTCTCATATTTAGTTTTTATTTCCCTTTTTAAAAACTGTTACAATGAGAATCCATTCCAGTCACCTGTTTGGTAGTTCTGCCACTGTAAAACATTTATCTCTATATTTACACATTTCATATCACTACTTCAGCAAGTTGCTCACAAAGACCATTTCAACTGAAGATATATGTAGATATATATAATATGAAGATATATATGTAGATTTATTCTGCAAAAGGCAAACAAGCCAGAAATACACAAGCAATTAACAGACAATTCCAAGCAACTTCAGTATTTTTATTTTTTTTTACACCTTCAGGTTTTTACCAGCTTTTCTGTCCTCAGTATTGAACTAAATATTCTTTTATCATGGCTCTGTCACTACTCCATTTAATAAGTTTTCAAAATAATTGTTCCAGATGTTCAGATCCTCCTTATGATCTGAGCTTTGATTATTTCCCGTAATGTTTTTTATTCTCTATATTCTATCTGAAACTGTTTTGCTGGTCATTTAAATGAAGTGGTCATATCATATTTTTCTGAAAATTTACATAATGATTTGCTAGCCAAGACCTTTTCATATAAGTTCTTCTTATGGACAGCTTTTTTTTTTTTTTTTTTTTTTTTTTTTAGCACATAGCAGATATTAAGTTTAATTCTTCAGTCTTTGCAGATGATATCCTCTTAAACAAATATCCTGCAGTTCTTAGATATGAAAAATTGGAAAGGGGGGGGGAATAATAAAGGACAAAAATTATGGAAGTAGATAGGAAAAATAGATGAGATTTCTCTTCTTGGGATTATTGTTATCCCAAATCTTTCATAGCCCAAACATATTACAAATACTGTCTCTTCAGTGTCCATAAAACTTAGGATTACAGTTTTATGGACATTAAAGATATAGAAGTAAAGTTATTCAAGGCATTAACTTTACTTCTGTATAACTGTTAATTCTATACAAATTCATCCAGTCTTTGAATACTGGTCTTACATTGTGATGGTATTAATGGAAACCTCCTAAAAATACATGATTCAGTAAAGAAAAGAGCAGTTAGATTGATCAATACTTCGCATCTTGCCAAGTTGTTCCTTAGTTTCACACACACATTCAGTTTCCCCTGCTTGCTTGCTTCAAATACTTCCATGGCCAGTGTTCATCTGTACTGTCATCAGTAATTCCACTACTGTATAACAGCAGCTATGCAATACTCCTTCACAGTTCAACTCCACAGAACATTCACCCATCTTATCTACTTATCTTCAAATCAAATCTGAACAAGTTCATTCTTTCTCCTGTTTTTGACCATTCACACTACCAATGTATTGGGTTATTAACCAAACTTTCATGTATCAGCTGACTATAAGAACTATTTCTAAGTTGTTTTTTTAACTCAATGTTTGGCCAATAATATAAGTAGGGTGTAGGTTCATGTGCCTGTCAGCTGTACTCTTGCCCTAATTCCTTTAAAATCATCAGTAGCAATGAGTTTCAACTCTTGGTGACAACTAAGAGGATGTCCACTAATTTCCAAAAAAAAAAAAAAAAAGTTCAGGCGAAAAGAGTCTCTATCTTAGTCCCTTTTGTGTATAAATAGATATCATAGAACATTATCATTTGATGCATGTCCACACGGTTAGCCTAGTGGCTATGCGTTTCGCAACCATATGCCTGGGGAAGGAGTGTCCTAGATTCGATTCCCATCGACGACGTGAGGAGCTCAAGGATCTTCCTCAGCCATAGCCAAGTTAGCTGGTCTTGGGCGTGGACAGCAGGGTTCCCCCCAGTTTATCTGGGGTTTTTCATCCCGCAAGCAGGCAAACCGGCCTGGTGAACACACACACGTATACAGTCAGGAATACTTAAGACAATTCCCTCCAGCCATAGGTCTGAATTGTCAGCTATGCCGATTCCAAGCCTGGATAAAAATAGGGGGATTGAGGTGGTGCCGTACCTCTCCGTAAAAGGGACTAACGGCCGTTGAATCACCATACAAAATGAATGAATGAATTTGATCCATGTATGCTTGTAAAACTAGCTTCCTGCAGAACATTACCAAGTCAAGTTTTCAGAAATCTGCAAAATCTGCCCTGGACAGAAAGAAACAATGATCAAAGGAGAGAAAATATGGGAGAGATAATTGAAAAGGAGGGAATGTCTGTAATGCAAATCTGAAAATTCATGTGCTGCAGTTATTTTACAAACATACATTTCATGGTCCAATTATCATATACAGTAGAATTTTTTTCTTCTCCATAAATTAATAAGCTGTAGAAAGTTTTTTGTTTGTTTTTGTTGGACTCACGGCTGAAGCAACTAATGCTGTAAGACTGTTATACTTTTACTTATGTTAATGAGTGTGTGTTTGTGAGATTCTTATAGTATAAGTATGTGTGTTATTCCCCTTTGCGTCCAACCAATAATTAAGGATAATCATGAAGTGAATTAATAATAATTTATGTACAAGAGAATTAATCATAGAAACTTTATATAACCAGTCTTAAATTTAAAATTAATGAACTTAACAATTCTCTCTCTCATATCCTATTCATTGTTTAGGAAGAAATACAAATTAATTCTACCAATGAAATTTAGCATTTTAGCTTGGCATGTTTTAAGTTCATGTAACATTATGATATCTTCCTTTCATGTAACAGTCTTTCGACTATCCGACATAGACATTGAAGAAGGAGGTCTCATAGACAATACGAATATATCACTACAAAAATAAGAGTGGGAACGTATTACTTGAGTAATCCAAGTGCAATTCCAATTTACTGAGCTTTCACGACCGATTCCAAATTCTTCTGAAATATATTTCAGCATACATTTGCTTTACAGTTTCTTATCCTTGGAAAATCGTTTCTTTCTGAGCAAAAATGTTCTTTACTTCCCACTGACTCTCACCTTTTCAATGACTCCCTCTGTAAACGAACTCTTCTTTTCGGCAGCGAGGATGACCTTCCTGTCGATGAATGTCTTCTGTTGACCACGGATCCC
This sequence comes from Typopeltis vanoorti, assembly GCF_054136105.1. Classification (NCBI taxonomy): domain Eukaryota; kingdom Metazoa; phylum Arthropoda; class Arachnida; order Uropygi; family Thelyphonidae; genus Typopeltis; species Typopeltis vanoorti. The sequence continues at coordinate 14,017,668 of NC_143563.1, forward strand.
CTTCTTATCAAATATTTGTCTTATCTGCAACGACCTCTTGCTATCTCTCCTTTTTTTTATCTGCGATGACTCCTTTGTCTTACAAAACGACAGCTCTTATCAAAAGTTTTACAACCTATGTGATGCTTGATCCTGAGATTCACAGCGATATATTGCGCAATATATTTGCTGTTATTATAGCTCTTACATCACATAACAATTTGGATAATGTGAATTATTCAAATACAAATTATATAATTTGCATTTAAATACAGTTTACAAAATTGAAACATATTTCTCATAAATAATAAATTTTTACCAAACAAAACTTGTGAAGACAAACATATTACATAAGACATCCATGTGAGGTTTTACAAGACCAGTGTAACATGTTTGTTAATTATGTGTATTCTTTTGTCTATTTTGTTGGAAAATCCCTGTCACCTCAGTATCAGAAATCTTTTTGGTAGTTTCCTTGCACTGTAAGAGACAAACCAGCTCAAGAACTCTTTTACAGGAGAACTGCAAAAGAGTTCTTGAGCTGGTTTGTCTCTTACAGTGCAAGTGGTTTGTAAATCTTGAGCTGGTTTGTAAAATATGCCATTCACAGGTGCACCAATAACATGTTGCAAGATCACCAAAAAATTCCCAACAGATTTCTGCTGTGATTTCTGAGTGAGAAAAGGATAATTGTCCAACTGCTTAATCTCCTATTGCATAAAAAGTGCTGATGTAGTCGAGTTGAAATTACAGAATGAATGGTGTGAACTTGTTAATATAGAATTATAGGATAGTCACAGAAAGAAATAAAGCATTTCTTTTTCGATTTTGTTCTAGTTGGAACAACTAAGGCTAAGAGGCCAACTTTTCAGGAACATTCAGTATTTGGCTTATGGTTTCTGAGTTGACATCAGAAATATTTCTTGCCAAAATTTGTTTGTTTACAAGGCTACATTTGTAAGAAATTCACAACGTAATTTCTGGAATATTAATTAAAAGAAACTTTAATAAATACTTCCTATATTTTGGCAACGTCACATTGCCATCTTCATGGGAACATACGTAGTGCCTGCGTGCATGTGTCATGTGTATGTTCCCATGACGATGGCAATGTGACGTTGCCGAAATATAGGATGTATTTATTAAAGTTTCTTTTAATTAATATTCCAGTATATTAATTAGGAACTTTAGGAACAACAATAGTTGTTCCTAAAGTCCTGCTGGGGGGGGGGGGCACCATCAGGACTTTAGGAACAACTATTGTTGTTCCTAAAGTTGGCCATTGGGTCGATGTTCTCATGATGTAAGTCTCCCAAATTTGGGGCAGTCTCATGTACCCAAATTTGTTGAGGTTTGGAACGTTTTTTAGAGCTGAGGCAGATTCTATGAATAATCTTTCATACTTAAACTTGCTACAGTGTATTACTTTGGCTTTCTTCCAATGTATTCTGTGACGGGTATCCAGCGCATGATCTGTAAGACCAGAGTGGCTGTACTGATGAAACCAGATGTAGTCTTTGTGTTCCGAAATCCTGATATTCGCTGTCCTGCCTGTTTGGCCAAAGTAGAACAGTATGTTCCCATGAAGATGGCAATGTGACATTGCCGAAATATAAAAAGTATTTATTAAAGTTTCTTTTAATTAATATTCCAGTATATGTTATGAATTCCTTAAATAACTGAATAGTTGTGTTGCCAACATATAAGCCTTTCTACAAGAATTACATTTGTAAGAGTTTGCATCTGAAGAGGGGAAAGGAGAGGATGCCTAGGGTTTTATAATGAAAAAAAAAAGTTGCAGAAGTCTACTGAAAATTGCACAGAACAGAAGTATAAACAGATAAAATAAAATATTAGTCCAATTTATATCTTAAAGGTATCTGAAAACATCTTCATAATTATACTAGACAAGAAATTATATTCTTGTTTTTAATCCTTTACACAAGCTTAAGCAGACAAAAGTTTGTAAGTGAAGCATCTTCACAACAAATATTAAAACAAGAATATAATTTCTTGTTTAGTATAATTTACTTTCTAACCAAGTGAAAAGCTTTCTGCAAAGCATCATCATGTATGCCAAACACAGGATTTAAAAATTGTGGATAAAATGAATATTACATTGCTGATATCAGGGTCAATGGTGAAAGACGTGCATTTGCAGGGGGTGGCAAAATTGGCATAAACTATACGAAAAATAAGGGATTAGGGGTGGCCCTGGCTGATATTATTGTGCTCATCATCCTCATGTATATTTATTATTACTACATGACACCTCCAAGGAGTCCAAAGACTCATCGAGGGTTAATAAAAAATAAAATAAATCAATATTCATCATTTTATTTTATATTGAATCTTTTTTTTTTATTGAACTGAAAATGTAATTTTTTAATAATTTTGCTCCACTATATATGATCATAAAAGAAATGAAAACAGATATAATGCAACAATTAGATAGAGCCAGTAAGAGTGAGAGAGAGAGAGAGAACGAAGAAATAAATGAGTTTTCTACTCCATGGAGATACCTGTATACTAATAATAAAACAATTGGAGCATTTTAAAAGGAATTCATACAGAAACATTTGCTCAACAACTACTTCGGTAGAAAACATTTGGAAAAAGGAGACAGGTGGTTCATTAAAGATACCTTTCTGATGATTTCTGAAGTCGGAACAGGCCATAATATATAAATATTTGAAATGAATGATGTTTTACAATTAAGTTAAGGGGATAATAAATCCCTCATTCTTTTAAAGCCGGATACGAAATTCGGAAATCGAAATCTATCGAACCTACTCACTGATGAGACCTCAATAAAGGTCGAAACCGGTCTGGGTAGTGACCTCTCCTCATAATGTAAAACAGTAATACATCTCCTAGGAGCTGCGTTTTACATTATGAGAAAATATTAAGGATAGTGATGGATCTTGCTCCGAGTTGCCCTAGTGTTGTACTACCCAGGTGTTGACTTACGCTTGGACTCGCCGATAGTTCTTCGGCATGAAACTCTTAGATTTCGATCTCCGAGTTTCGTATCCAGCTTTAAAATAATGAGGGATTTATTATCCCCTTAACTTAATTTACGCCGCAGGGAAAAATAGCCTCTTGGCTCTTTATCGGAGATGTTTTACAATGCTTTTGAGTTTCTTGAAAATTCATAGCTGCTACCTGAATTAATTATATTCAGTATGTATAGGTGCTGCCATCTCTTGTCATATTAGTCATACTCTTTACATAATTCATTAGTAGGTTAAGAGTAAAATTCCATTTGTCCGTATTCTAATAAGGTCAATTAGAATAACCAACATTAATACATTCCAATAATTTCATTCTACAAGATGAGTCTTTTTTTTCCCGCCTTTTCCTGGTGATAATGTTTCTTGACTTTTGTTAAGAAAGAATGAGTAAGAATAAAATTAGTCATCAAAAATTGTAGAAAGTCAAGTTATGATTAAAAACAATGATGCTCATTTTTTTTTTAGTTAAATGAGATAATAGTTTTTGTTAATTATTCGGTGATTTTTGAAATGTAATAAAAAAATGAAAATCTGAAATTTATATATATATATATATATATATATATATATCATCATCATCATCATGCGTATCAAGGATTTAGGCCTAGCATGGCCTGTTCAGGCCTTAGAAGTCATCGTTTAAGAGGACGTCCTGGTTTTCTTTTTCCTAATGGCTTGTACCTTAAGGCTTGTTTGAAAAACGTAAGCTGTTTCTTATAAGCTAATTCATATGTGTGTATATATATATATATATATATGAATTAGCTTATAAGAAACAGCTTACGTTTTTCAAATCAAGAATTTGTAATAGCTTGTCCAATACTTTTTTAATAACTTTTTCTATTCATTATTGTAACGTTTTATTTATAGCGTACACTGAAAATTTTAAATGTGAAATATTAAAAATTGAAATGAAAGGATTTGTGTTCATCGTATGATAGAGAAAATTACGGAAGTTTTCATGGAAAAAATGAAAACGAAATGCGAAAAAATTTGCTTCCTCCCCGGCGGGGAATCGAACCCCGGTCTCCCGCGTGACAGGCGGGGATACTAACCACTATACTACCGAGGATTTACAGAAGCTTTTGCTTAATAAATATATTTACCTTATTTAGCATGCTTTAATTTTTTAAAAAGTGATTTTTTGATATTGATTTTTCGAATAATTATTAGTATTGCCATGAAATATCCAGTTCCTTTGTTCAAACACTACACCCCAACATTAAGTTAACATTTAACTTGTATCACACATGCAAAAACAATCACTGGAATCAATCTGCAATGACTCCATGGTGGTTTCTGCTCTTCTTAACATGTTGAGTTGATGGGAATGGGCCATTAACAGTTAGTCTTCTGTTTCTATGTTGTCATGTAATAAGCGGTATTAAAACAACTACTATATTTCATGAAGACAGAAAAAATGTATTTTTGACTTTCATTATGAATTTATTTTTAAAGTTTCATTTTGCTATCATTTTTTTTTTTTTTTTTTTTTTTTTTTTGAGCACTGATTTCTTAACGCCAATTGCAGTTTGCCTACAAAATGGATTTTCCCCCTTCGTTCCCAATAGGTAATAAGCCACCATCCATATGTAAATGACAGGGATTTTCATCTCGCAAAACAGGCACACCAGCCAGAAGAACACACGAAGTTTAACCGCCATAATAACGGCATTAGCTGCTTCGGCCGTAAATCCTAAAACAATTAACCAACCTAAGTAGCTCATCACTTTCCGATGAAACTTATTATTATTATTATTATTATTATTTTAACGGTGTCTCCATGGAGTCAAAAGACTCATCGCGGGAGACCCGACATTGACACACTAACCATTATTTACACAATACCTGTCATACCTCTCCTTAAATTCATTCACAGAATGAATTTAACTTGTGATCGAAAGACCTGGGTTCTAATCCTGTCTAGGGCACGAAGAATCATTAAGACTTTCAGTTGAATGTTAGTTAACGGGCTTAAGTTTTCTCACGGAAAATCAGGTTTCTCATCCCGCAAATAGGCTAGCAGAACATACGCAATTTGCATTCAAAATGGGGGTTGTTAATTATAGCAGAGGAATAAAAGCCAAAAAGAGTAGAAGTACATCAGGAAGACGGATTTAGAGGGCACTTTATTTGAGGCTATCTGGTGTGAGATAGAAGCCAATAGGACTAAACATGTAATTGGTTGCTGTTATAATCCAGGGGTATACGGAAGAATGTAGATAACATGTACTTGTAAATTAGCATGAAGAATACAAGTCAAGTAATTATTATGGAGAATTTCAACTATAGAGGCATAGACTGGGAAGAGAAATGGTCACAGGCAGAAAAGGTAATGGAATTTATACAGTTGTTGAAAGATAATTAGCCATCATGTAATGGAGGGAACACGAGGTTCGAGAGGACTGGGTCTGATCACAGAGTCAGAGAAGTTAGCACTAATCAATCTAGACTCCACTTGGAGAGAGTGATCATGTAGTCTTGACCTGAGAGATTGCCAGTCATGGAGAATTTTATATTAAGAAAGGATATGGTGAATTACAAAGCAGGTGATTATGACAAGCTGAGGAGTCAGCTTCCAGCAGTGCCATGGCATAGGAATTTGGAGCGGAAAGATGTTGATGGTGCATGGGAGGTGGTCAAGGGGTGTTTGAAGAAAGCAGCATCACAGTGTATACCCAGAGTCAGAAGGGTAAATCATGTAGAAGTGAGATGGATGAGTAATATCATTAAGCAGGAGTTACAGACAAACAAAAAGTTGTGGAGGGATTATAAAGAAAAGATGATTAGCATGACCATGAGCAGTACAAAGCACAGACAAGGAAGGTAGCCTATATGGTAAGGAAGGCCAAATCTTGAGCCAAGTACTGGCTTCTCAATGACTATTCTTGTAATAAGAATCATTAAAGACAAAGTTCAATCCTCGGTTCTAAGTTTAATATCGACCAGCTGCTATAATTCTATATAGATTGTCAAATTTGAAGTGTTAATACAATTAATGAGATAATTAGAGTACTCTGAAAGTGTGAAAATTTTTAAAAACATCAACGTTTTACCCTATCCTATTTGCAAACTCCTTTTATAGTTTTGATGATGATAGCATACTCCACTCGTCTTAGTCATACGATAGCCTTGCAGTGCTCAAACATCTGATGCTTTAATATCATCTGTAATAAGTGCCCTGAATACTGATCTTCACAATATTCATGATCTGGATGAAAGCAACTTAGTCAACATCAATGCTTCGAAAACATAGTTTTGTTTGTTTTCCCTTAAAAAGACCTCAGATCTTCTCTGCTTACTTTTGATAATGCTCAGCTCAACAAGCAAGACCAAATCTCCCTTCACGGACAGATTCTTACTCCAAACCTTTCCTGGCCCAATCATATCACTTCTATAGCATCAACAACTTCCAAAAAACTTGGCATAATTTTCTGGTCAAGAAAGTACTTCTCTGCTGGTATAAATCCCAAGTCCGACCAACATTGGAATACTGTTGTTATGTGTGGCAGGGGAGAACTCTCCATACTTGCTATGCTTGCTGTGCAAGCTCATTAATTGAGAAAGAAGTAATATTTATTTGTCAGTAAATGCATGCATTTATAAGCATTCCATTTACGCTTTCAGTTTTGCAGACAGAAGACGTCTTAAGCGTGCGCGGCAATAATTGAGCTTTGCGCTGTATATCGAAGGCCGATGCTTGCTCGTCTAGTCAAAGTTACTTTGGCTTGCTCGGTTGTAGGAACTTCCAGGTCCTCGTAGCAGCACTTGAATTCCTGCGCGCGCATAGCCATTTCAAGTCGTCTCACTCTGTTGCTTAAACACAGGCCAAACGCAGCCAACGTAGCTCTAGCCAGTGAGCTTCAGCCAGCTTTTACAAGTGTGTGTGTGGCTTGCGAAAATTAAGTTACAACCAACTTTTTATGACGATGTTATTGACCAGTTCATAAAGAAGAATAGTAGGGTATAATTTGTATTCAAGTTGCTAAATTGAAAAAGATAGAATATCATTTGTAAAATAAATGTTGTATATGTATGATTAAATGTACATAAATTTCTAAATATATAGTTTTAAATGGTCAGTAATTCATTATTCCGCTAATCAGACTTCAATCACACCTCTCACTCCCTGAATGGTAACAAGAGCAAGCGTGAATTTCAATACCAGCATTCGCCCCTAATGAAGGGGATGGTGAACCTAAGACCACCTGTGAATTCTTGATGGCATTTAGAAAAGGGAAGTCAGGTTGATAAATGACACTTCTCTTACAGACTCTCTTCAGCCATTTTCCCATGGAAGATCAGCTTTAGCACTGTGTCTCTTCTACGGAGATTTCCTTGGCCATTGTTTATGCTTCCCATTTCTGCCAAAGCTACAGGAACTTGTGCTACAGCTGCTCACATTCTTTTACAGTCTAAATGCATAATCACCGCACCTGCTACTCCCATTCTTCTTTCATTCCTTCCACGTCAATTCTGTGGAACAGTCTCCCTCATGAAGTAATTCTAAAGGACTACAATCTTCAATGGTTTAAGAAGAATATCATCAGATTATTCTGTTCCTGATCCTTCCCTCACACGGCATCTGTTTGCTGTAGATTCTTCTACCTTTTGTGTACGGAATCAATTTAAAAAATCCTCCTCCTCCTCTTTGACTTTCATTGCAATCTTTGCAAACAAGATATCTACAAAGAAAGATTTCGGCCTAGTAGAACAATAGTCAAGGAAGTTGTAATGGTTGCCTTGTAACGCTAAAGCTTGGATTCGAGGGCTGAAAATAACTAGAGAGGATCTTGCTAGCGAATCTACAGCTGGAAAACCTTAATTCTGGTTCCAATTCTAGGTAGATTTAGTTCCCCCTCCCTCCACAACACAGCCAAACAATCGACCTGGGTCTGAATTCAGTCTAGAATGTTCCCTGGCATTCTTGATTGGTTTTCTACTCCAGGATTTTTTCTTCTAGAAACTTTTTTTTTCATCCCGCAAACAGGCGAAGTGGTTTATAGTCTTGATTGTGTCTGCTGTAGTTCAATTCTACCTGAGCCACTCAGGCACCCCTTATAAATAGATCAGTAATTTTCTTTGCGGAAATCAACGAAATTCTTAAGGATTAGAAGTGTGATCACCCGTCATCGTCATTTCACACGACATTTAAAAAGAAAAAAATTGCTTAATGTCTAATTGAACAGTTTTAATAGCTTCATACCAAGTTATTCACCAAGAGCATTCCAGTGCATTAGCGTTCTATGATAATTATTATTAATAGATTTATTATTATTATCATTATTATTGATTAGTTTTCTACTCCAGGATTTATATATATATATATATATATATATATATATATATATATATATATATATATATATATATATATATATATATATATATATATATATATATATATATATATATATATATATATATATATATTACAAAAGTCGAGAGTCTTATGTATATATATATATATTTTTTTTTTTTCTACGTTGGTACATCTGTCATACTCATCCATTGTGAAATTGCAAGTCATTGAAGTAGTTTGTTTTATACAGCTGTCTGAAGCAAAAGTGTTGTTTGCATACCTTGAAATTGATAAAATTGAGTATCTTGCGATTATAAAATTCTTTGTAAAAGAAGGTATAACATCAAAAGAAATTCATTCGAAGTTCAGAAAAGTTTATGGGAACTCTCATCCTTCGTTTTCGACAATTAAGAAATGGGCTGCCGAGATTAAATGTGGCCATACCAGATTTGAAAATGATCCACGTGAAGGACGTCGAAGCAGTGTAACAACACCAGAAATCATTGATCAAGTGTTCGATATAGTATTGGAAGACCGGCGAGTCAAAGTGCACGAAACTGCTGAGACTATAGGCATTTCAAAAGAATGTACACGATATATTTTGCATGAAGAATTGCAAATGAAAAATATTTGCACAAGATGGGTGTCGTGCTTGCTCACAGCAGATCAAAAATGCACTGGCATGAAAATCTCTGAACAGTACTTGGAACGTTTTAACAAGAATAAAACTGATTTTGTGCGTTGATTTATTACTATGGATGAGACTTGGATTCACCATTACATACCAGAATCCAAACAGCAGCTAAAATAGTGGACAGAAGCCGGTTGTTCAGCGTCAAAGAAGACACAGTCGGTTCCATCAGCAGGAAAGGTCATGGCATCGGTGTTTTGGGATGCTAAAGTCATTTTGTTTATTAATTATCTTGAAAATGGTAAAAGAATAACCAGAGAATATTATTCCGATCTTTTAATCAGACTAGATGAAAAAATTCTTGAGAAAAGGCGGGTTTGCAGAAAAATAAAATCATCTTTCATCAGAACAATGCACCTGCCCGCAAAGGTGTTTTGGCAATGGTAAAATTAAGGGATCTGCACTATGAATTGTTGGAACATCCATCCTATTCAACAGATTTGGCTCCCTCTGACTTCTATCTCTTCCCAAAACTAAAGTGCTTCCTCGCTGGTCAGCGTTTTTCTTTGAATCAAGAGGTGATTGCAGCTGTAGAGGGGTATTTTGCAGATCTTAATGAGAATCACTACAGGTACGGGATAATGGCGCTGGAGCATAGCTGGAATAAATGTATAGGTCTTAAGGAAGATTATGTTGAAAAATAAAAATAATTTTGAAATTATAAATTCGTTTTTTCATTGTTAGGCCGAGAACTTTTCAGACTACTTTCGTATATAATACTCCTGAGCCTCTTTTTACAACTCGCAATTTCTAAGATAGTCTCTAGTTTCTGTCCTTTCCTTTTGTTCTGCTATCTTAAATATCCGTGTCATATCAATCATATCACCTCTTGGCCTTCTATCTGCCAAACCCTATAGATTACATGATTTCAATCTCTCCTTTTAACTAGCATTACACACTGAAATAATTTTTATCAAACGTCCCTGCAGAATAATAATAATAATAATAATAATAAGCTAACACCTTTTATTCCCTTATAGGGAGTAGGCGAGGCCTTTAAACCTATCTAGAGTTTGGAGATTGAGTGGGCAGTTCAAACTCCACCGGTAGCTAATCAGACATAGCTGGCCCATGACTATCACTAATTATAGACAGACACCGCTGAAGAGACCGGCAAGGAAGTGCTGCCATCTCTTGGTACTTAACCCTAACACCATGTGTTACTGTCTGAAAAAATGTGAGTTCTACGGTCGATTTTCTTGAGTTTACGGGACGAGAAACCTGAATTTCTGGGAGAAAAATCCGCTTGCCCGTGCCAGAGATCGACTAACTCGGGAACCGGTCGAAAAAGGGCTTAGAAAAAGTTCCTCCAGTCTAGACTTGAACTATAAGTCTATCTTCGGGCGTCCTAGCACCACTTCCACTGACCTACACGGGCCTTGTCGTCTCTGCATTCTCTTCAAAGTATCTTCATCGCCTTCAAACCCCGATGACTTGACTTCAGCACAATGATCCAGATATGGGCTAGTGAGGGCCTTATACAATAGACACATTACTGTTTTAGCTCTGCTGATAAATGTCCTTCTTAATATTCCTACAGTCTTCTGAGTTGTGTTTGTTATCTTTGCAACATGCTCATGAAATTTCATATTTTGATCCGCCATAACCACAAGATCCCATAATTCACCCATTTCTTCTAGTATACTTTCACATATAAAATATGCAGTTTCTATATATATATATATAGAAAGTAGATATTAGTGATATGCATTTATCTGGCATATAACCTAGAATCTCATTTCTCGCATAAGGGTGTGAATATCACACCCTTTAAGGCAATCCTACTGAACGGACTTTCTAGAAAATCTTTAGCTGTATATGCCTGCCAGGTTTTTCAAGTCAGAATTGGAACTGGCTAATAAGAATGTGCTCTATTACATAAGAGCACTTCCTTCATAAATACGAGGTTGATTGGTACTGAAAAATAATTTTATTTCCGATTGATGCTAGAAACAATCACAACAATATTGAAATGTGTTAATAAGATGGAATTTAACTGAAAATGACAAACAGAAGACTGTCGTAAAGTTGACAGAAAAGAAAGACGGAGAGAAATATGAGATCTGTGGGAAATGGAGTGGTAGAATTCACAACAGAGGCAGCTTTTATAAACAGTCAGTGACCCAATTTCTTTTTTTTTTCTTCCTTACTTTCTTTTTTCTTGCAAGCGTATTTTACATTCATGTATCTTCCGTAACACAGTAAGAATCAAAACACGCCATCTGCCACTGGGTCGGAAAACACCTGTGTTTGATTCTTGTCAAGAAATCCTTATGTGGACTATTTAGATTGAAGTTAAGCTACTTGCGTTCATATCGAAGGATGGTTTTATGACCAAAAACATACTGGTTTTTCCTCCGGCAAAACAGACAAATCAGAGAGAACACAAAATTAACAGACAGAAAATACGTTTGCGAGGAATTATTATTATTATTATTATTATTATGTATTACACGGCATTCCATACAAGTGTCGTATAATAATAATAATAATAATAATAATAATAATAATAATAATAATAATAATAATAATAATAATAATAATAATAATATAATTTTGCAACTTCTTGCAACTACAAAGGAGTTGTATAAATATCTCCATAAATTTAAATACATGCATCGTTATATCAGACAATTATTGTATTATACAAATATTATTTGTGTATAATTATTTCAAGAGTCTTCTTAGGTCAGTCGGTTTTGACTAAACTCTTTGAATCGAAAGTTTAAGTTTAAATCTTGTCCAGCACTCAATTGCAAAAAACCTTTTCAGTTAAAGTTACATGATCTTACACGAAAGTGGCAGAATTTTTACTTCTAGAAACTTGGCTATTTCATCCTGTAAACTAGACATAAACAATTTTCACAAGGAGGCATATCTACGTAATTTTAGGATAAGATAGTTAATCTTATACAAGATTAACTATCGACAGATGCTTTTTCAAATGCAGACTGTTGAAGTTCCGATAGCTGCTGTTTGAATGTAATTTTCTGCTATGTTATAGAAACTATTGACTTTAGTATCACTGTGAGACTTGTTTATACATGGATCAGGAATACGAGTATGATCCCTATTGTATCTTCGCGCGCTTTGATTTTCAAAGTGCCTACACGTCCAGACTATCCATTCAGTTCTATATGTTTGGTTTCCTTCATTGTTTGATCAAGAATCCCACTTCGTATTTCATCTTCGTTTTCCAGCATGATCAAATAGGTTTCCACTCTTTAGGTCAATTATCTGCTTTGTTTCCTTATTTCTATAAGTTTTAATAATGGCAAACCGTGAGCAGACATATAAATACAAAATTAATAACGGAAAAACTCACGTAAAAAGATTATTTAATAGTATAGTTTTCGCCTGTGTGTCACAGGCATCTTCAGTACATTTTAAGCTCAAATTAAACAATAACTGACAATTCCAAAAAGCGCCACCTAAGTAGCTGGTGTAAGATAACTAAAAAGGTCAATAAATTTCCTAACAAAAAAAAAAAAAATTATATATACTACAAAAAGTCACGAAATATTAGCTGTTCTGCAAGTCCAGACTTTTCAGGTTCAAAGTATTGAATATAAGCCTGGTGTTCTTCTAGCCGAATAGAGGCAGATCTTCCTGTTTGTCCGAAATAAGATAATCCACAAGAGCAAGGAATCTGGTAGACACCTGGATAATTAAGATGTGGAAGCTTGTCCTTAGGAGAAGTGAGATAGGTGGAGATTTTTCAGAATGGTCAGAAGGCAACAAAAATATTCAGTGGTTTTAAAACTTTTGCTATACTTTCACTGATGCCTTGTACATAAGAGATAGGAATGTGCGTTGTTTCTTCTGTATTTGAAGAGGAAGACATATTAAAACTACTCAAAGCTCTTTTGATGAAGGAATTCTTATATCCATTAGATAGAAAGGAAGAAGTAATATATTGCAGTTCTTTCTGTAATAGATCGTCTGAAGAACAAAAGGAGTGGGCACGATGAACCAGTGTTTTAATAGTTCCTGCCTTTTGACTGGGATGGCGATGGGATTCAACATGGATATAATGGCCTGTATGAGTCATCTTTCTATAGACTGAGAAATGTAGGTTAACATCTGGTTGGCGAAGAATTAGAAGATCTAAAAAGGCTAATTGCTTATTTGATTCTACTTCTAGGGTAAACTTGATCCTAGGATGAAATGCGTTTAACTTAGTGAGAAATTGTTGAAGTTCCTCCGAAGAGCCATTCCATACAGCAAAAATGTCATCGACATATCTGAACCAATGAGTAGGTCTGGGAGAAATGTTGTCAAAGATACGTTGTTCAAAATGTTCCATAAAGAAATTGGAGATAGCAGGAGAAAGAGGATTACCCATTGCTGTTCCTTCAATTTGTTGATACAACTTATTTTTAAAGGAAAAATAACCAGAATTTATTACAAAATCAAATATGTTTAAAATGTCTGAAGGAAATTCCTGTTGTAGTAATTCAATACTTTCCGAAAGAGGCACATTTGTAAATAAATGTGCCTTAAAAATAAATGAATCTTAAACTGAACATAATATCAGAAACATCCAAATGAAGATCTGAAATTTTATTTTTGAAATCCAAAGTATTTTTTATATAAGTATCAGTTCTTCTAGTTGAAGAAGTGAGAAGATTTGATAAAAAAATTTAAATTTTGTAAGTGGGATAACCTATGCAATCTACAGCTGGCTTCAACGGAATGCCTGGTTTATGAACTTTTTGAAGACCATACAATCTAGGTGGACGACCGAAGAAGGTTTTAAGTTTTTTCTTTTGATCTTCATTCCATGTATCTATAAGAGAATTAAGTTTCTTCAATTGACTCCCGGTAGGATCCGATGTAAAAGGCCTATAAGTTTAGTCGCAGGGTAATAGAGACATTTTTCTCTCATATTCCTTCCTATCTTGAATAACTACAACCTTCCCCTTGTCAGCTTTCGTGATAATTAAATTATTGTTATTCTTAAGTGATTTCAACGCTTTAAATTCAGAGTAAGAAAGATTAGGACTTGGAGGTTTGGCATTAAAAAGAATTTTCGCACATTCAAAACGTAACCTGTTGGCTGTTTTTTGGGATAAGGATCGAATACCTCTCTCTATGTTATGAAAAAAATCCGCCAGGGGCACCTTATTCGGCGCAACGGCGAAATTATGTCATTTTGATAAAACAATACGTTCACTGTCTGTTATTGGACGTCTGGAAATATTGATAATAACTATTTTATCTGTATCACTAATAATATTACTAGATCTAGGTAGGCTGGTCAAAGATTCAAACTTGCGCTTTAACTTATCAAGAGAATTATTAAAGATCTTTAGGTAAGAAGCCGAAGATATGCGCAATAAAGTGTTAAAAGTTTCAGCCGTTAAAGCAGATTCTAGAGCGTTCTTGATGTCCATAATTTCTCTATTTAAGAGCGCTAGAGAATTCTTAGCGTCTTGTAGTTGATAATTCAAAAGAAACTTACTAGCTTTTAAATAGATCCGATAAGCTCTTGTAGACCTAAAAACTTCTTTTATTTTACAGCAAGTAGGAATAACCTGAGCCATCCTACATCGCTTTAGGAAAATTATTCTGTTAATACATTTAGCCTTCTTTACTAATACTTCCGTATCTAGCAGATTGTTTGGAAATTGACTCTCCGTAGAGTAGTTTTAATATGTCTTCCTCTTCAAATACACAAGAAATAACGCACATTCCTATCCCTTATGTACACGGCATTAGTGAACGTATAGCAAAAGTTTTAAGACCACTGAATATTTTTGTTGCCTTTCGGCCGTTCAGAAAAATCTCCACTTTTCTCAATTATCTTTCTTAATTATCCAGGTGTTTACCAGATTCCTTGCTCTTGTGAATTATCTTATTTCGGACAAACGGGAAGATCGGCCTCTATTCGGTTAGAAGAACACCAGTCTTATATTCAATACCTTGGACCTGAACCGTCTGGACTTACAGAACATGCCATCTTCACTAGACATAGAGTTCATTGGAAAAAGACAATAGTCCTTCACAAAAGTCAGTTCCTCATGGAACGGCTTTATAAAGAAACATGTGAAACTTTACTTCACTCGCTTAACTTAAACAGATCTGATGGTTTACGTCTATCCCCTTTATGGTAGATAGTACTTTATAATTCAGCTTAAAAAAAAAAATCAGCTAACGCCTTTTTATTCCCGTATACGGGGAGTAGGTGAGGCCATTTAGCCCTCTCTAACTTTTGGAGGCTGAGTGGGCAGTTCAATCTCTACTCGTACCAATCAGAGATAGATGGCCCAAGGCTATCACTAATTAAGCGGTACTCAGTGAAGAGAGACGGCTCAAATGTGCCGCCATCTCGTGGTCCCTGACCCTAACATAATATATTTAATGTCTTAAATAATGTGGGTTCTACGGTCGATTTTCTTGAGTTTACAGGACGAAAAACCCGCGTTTCCGGGAGGAAAAACCTGCTTGCCCGTGCCAGAGATCGACTAACTCAGGAACCGTTCGAAAAAAGGCTTAGAAAAATTTTCTCTAGTCGCCGACTAGACTCGAAACCAAGTCTTCTTCATGCGGCCAAGCGCCGTGGTTGGCAAACGCCACATCCACTGAGCTACATAGGCTCTCTCTCTCTCTCTCTATATATATATTTTTTTTTATTTTGTATTTTTATTATAATTCAGCTAATCTTTCCTAACTTTTTATTGTATATATATATATATATATATATATATATATATATATATATGACAGAATGATCAGTGACTCGGTTAACATACATAGTTTTATGAAAAAATTGAATGACTAGAACCGAGATTTAATTAAAAAGGTTTTAATATAAACACACTACTAGTTTCGGCCTGTAACAGCCTTCTTCAGGTGACATTATAAAAGAAAAAACACTAAACATTGAGGGTTAAAAGACTATGAACAACATAGACAGTCTTTATACATAATTAGCATGAAAACGTTGTAGTTGTATTTGAAGCTGTTCTTTCGTTTGTTGCATTGTTGGGAGAGTGCCTGCTTGCTGCATCACGTGAACGCCAGTACATGATTACAGCTGAATGACTATCTGGGAGGTTGTAGCTTAAGTTGTTATTTAGATGAACAGGATTGAAGATGATTTCTCTCGATTCCACAATTTTTCTCTCTATTTCGTCACTGCAACGGAAGATGTTTGTAGATTTTTCCCAGCAGACTTTGTGACTTTGGTTATCATCATTAGGATTAGCCAAGAAAAGGATATGACTTGATAATGCACTTGCTCGCTGTCTCTTGTAAGTAATGTTTCTCATGTGCTCTTCCATACGCATTTCGACAGACTTGTCCGTCTGCCCGAAATAAGGAATATCGCAGTCACATAATATTTTATATACGCCAGGGTATTTGAGTTGATGATGACAAGGTTTTAGGTGGCTAATTAAGGAACGGATCTTTGAAAGTGGAGTGAACAAGGTTCTGATATTGTATTTTTTTAGAACTTTTGCTAATTTATGTGAAACAGTACTTATGTAAGGAATAGATATATTGCTTTTGAATCTATTTGTTTCTTCTGAGTGATGTCTAGGAGGATTAAGAAGGAATTTGTTAATGATTTTCTTGGAATATCCAATAACTTCGAAAGAAGTTTTCAGATGGTTTATTTCTGTAAGCAGTTCATTTGGATCATCAAGAAGAGAACGGGCTCTATGTCCCAAGGTAGGAAATTATTCCAAGCTTATGAGGAGGGAAATGATGGGACTGACTGTGCAGATATCTGTTGGTATGTGTGGGTTTTCTATATATCTATATTTTTAGTTTACCAGAAGAGCAAGTCAGAACAGCTAATTATGTATAAAGACCGTCTATGTTATTCATAGTCTTTTAGCCCTCAATGTTTAGTGTTTTTTCTTTTATAATGTCACCTGAAGAAGGCTGTTACAGGCCGAAACTAGTAGTGTGTTTATATTAAAACCTTTTTAATTAAATCTCGGTTTTAGTCATTCAATTTTTTCATAAAACTATATATATATATATATATATATATATATATATATATATATATATATATATATATATATATAATATATATATAAATAAATATATATATATATACAATAATATATATATAAATATATATATATATATATGTATACAAAAAATATATATATATATATATATTTTTTTTTTGTTAGGAAATTTATTGACCTTTTTAGTTATCTTACACCAGCTACTTAGGTGGCGCTTTTTGGAATTGTCAGCTATTGTTTAATTTGAGCTTAAAATGTACTGAGATGCCTGCGACACACAGGCGAAAATTATACTAATGAATAATTTTTTTACGTCAGTTTCTCCGTTATTAATTTTGCATTCCTTATTTCTGTTGGTGTCTTTCTCTTCTTTTTTTTTTTTTTTTAAATAAATAATTAAGCACGTTAATAAGACAAAATATTTAGGAATATAACTAAATATTTATGATATTGGGAATGTATAGGTATTCTGTTAATAACATGATGTTATTAACAGTGCTGTCTAGAAGAATGCATCTATGAGTCCAGCTGACATACATTACAGCTGTACGAGGGTTGTTTGAACAGTTTGGCAAAAAAAAAAAATACGATAAACGCATTTTTTTTTTTTTGGAAAAAATCACCTTTATTTCTCACCATAGTCTCCATCGAGGTCTACACATTTGGTCCAGTCAGTTTCCAATTTTTTCATCCCATCTAAAAAGTAGGATTTCTCAAATTGTGCAAAATAGTCATTGACAGCCTTGATGACATCCACGTTCGAAGAAAAATTTTTCCCACCCAGCCAAAATTTTAAGTTTGGGAACAAGAAGAAGTCACACAAAGCCAAGTCCAGTGAATACGTTAGATGTGGAACCAATTTGAACTTCAATTCGTGCAATTTTGCCATTACGACGGCCGATGTGTGGGACGGTGCATTGTCTTGATGAAAGAGCACTTTTTTTTGTGCCAATCTTGGCCGTTTTTTCTTCGGTTCTTCCCATAAACGGTCCAACAATGACGCATAATAGACTCCTGTTATTGTCTTAATCTTTTTCAAAATAGTGTATCATGATACTTCCTTGGGAATCCCCCCAAAAAACAGTGACCATCACCTTCCCAGCTGAAAAAACGGTCTTCACTTTTTTCGGTGCTCTTTCACCGGATTGTCCACTGTTTTGACTGCTGCTTGGACTCAGGTGTATAGTGGTGGAGCCAAGTTTCGTCTGTAGTCAAAATCGACGCAAAAAATTCTGAGAATTGCGATTGAACATCACCAAACACTGCGTATAATAGCACACAAATATACGATAGAATGAACAACGATAACAAAAAAAAAAAAAAAGCATAATAAGAATGCTTAGTATACCTTGTCCTTGGACGACCAGATCATCCGAAATTTAGACCTTTGGAATTGATCGCAGAAGTAGCAAGACATTTAAATTTTTAATTTCTGCCATCTATTGCGATATTATCAACTATTTCATAACAGTCGATAGCAAATCTTTTTTATACGATACAGAAAACATTGCGGTAACCTACGTATGCGTTAAAAAATCTCGTAGCTTGTAAGATGGCTAATTATTAGAAAAGTAACCATGCATTCAGAGTAAAACGTTTACGAATATTTAAATCCTTCTTCAAATCCATCGGATTTTAAGGATGCCGTAGTTGTACCTACTAAAAAGGAAACAAAAATAACTTGAAAAATTGCAGATAGATCTCCATTCTGCCGGTCTTTTCGAAAATATTAGAGAAATTGGTAAAAATTAGAGTCGTGAAATTTTTGGACAAAAACAACTTCTTTTCAAAGAATTAATTTGAGTTCAGGCAAAAAGTTTAGCACAGAACATGCTTTGCTGAACTTCACAAACACAGTTTATACACCTCACTAGCTGAATATAAACTAACACTAGCAGTATTTTTAGATATACACAAAGATTTTGACACTTTATCACATGAAATTAGAAAAAAAAAAAAAAAAAATAGAAGTCATAGGAATACGAGGTACTACCCTAAACTAGTTCAAAAATCTTAAATGCCAGATCACAAATTATAAAAATAAACAACTATAGCAGTTCCAGAACGGTAGGCTGTGGTGTACCACATGGATCTGTTTGTCTTAGGACCAATTTTATTTAGTATTTATAATCGATGGCTTCTGCAATCTTAAACTAAACAGTAAAATAAACGCTTTTGCAGATGATAACCATCCTGGTTTTCTCTACGGACACAGCCGAACATTGCAAACCATAGTGAATGCTGATCTTTTAAAAGTAACAAATTGGTTCCGGTCAAATAAATTCAGTCTGAATGTCTCAAACACTAAATATGTACTTTTTTTTTTTTTAACTTGCTAAATACAACAGGCATAATGAACTTCACTGCACAATTAATTATTTCATGATTGGAATTTCAGGACAAATTCAAATCGCAACTATGAGGAAATACAAAAAGTCAATGTAATAGTCGGCCTGGATGGACGAGTGGTTAGCGATCCGCTCTCCAATCAACCAGAAGACTGCGGGTTCGAATCCCGCTCTGGGCATGGATGTTTGTGATTGTCTTTGAAAATACTGGTGGTGGTAGGTGGTAGATAGCATTGGTGTAGATGATGAAGGTAGTTGCGGTTAGTGGATTGGTGGAGACGGAGAGTAGTAGAGTAGGTGCCCTCCCTCGATGAGTCTTTGGATTCCCTGGAGGTGTTATGTAATAATAATAACTTACTTGGGATTAAAAAATTGATAATACTATAAGCTGGAAACTATCACTGATGTGGTAAATAAAGTATGTTAAACAGACTTTACTACCTAAATAGATTCTTAAATTTAAATATTATAAAAATATTATATTCAGCCTGAAGTTGGGGAGGAATCTATAGCACTACGCTGAAACCTTTAGTGTTGACTCAGAATAAAGTAATTCAAATGTTAACTAGAACCAAATATAAGGATACTGCAATGTGTAATAAATACATCATACTATTCCTTAGATATTTATACGCCTTAGGGTACTGCTATTTATAAAAAACTGCAACGAATACGTAAATATCAAACAAGATACTTTCTTCATAGACATAGGGACCTAAAATATAGTTCCTAATGCAAATAAAGAAGCAATACACAAATTATACTTATTTAGCTCCAAAAATATTTAACACACCACCCACCTTTAACAATAAGAAATGCAACTAATACAAACAAATACACAACTCCGATGAAAGAATATTTATTTTCACACAGAAATGAGGAAGCTCTGTTCAAAATAATTGTATAAATGATTTTTGCATATTGGTATTAAATGTTTATCAGCATATTGGTATTAAAAAGATCCAGCTTCAGGTGTAAAATGTAAATGCTATTTAACTAATTTGTTTTATTTTGTTCCTAATTAATGTTATGGAACTTTCTCTGTACATGTTAGCATGTTTCCTGTGATTTTATTATGTTATTATATTATAATAATATATAATATTTTAAGAGGAGAGGTATAAAAATTAATAGGACGGCTAAAACACAACAAGAGTCCTGGTAACGATAACATTACTGGAGAAATGATTAAATATGGTGGTGAAAGTATGGTTACAGAAATATACCAACGATGTAATATGGTATGGAAAGAAGGGAAAATGCCAGAGGAGTGGGTGAAATCAATATTAGTGACACTATACAAGAAAGGAAATAAGCTAGAATGTAAAAATTATAGAACAATTGCTTTGATAAGTCACCTTGGTAAAGTGATGATGATCATATTGACAAAAAGATTGAGAACACAATTGGAAGCATACTTTGCAGACGAGCAAGCAGGATTTAGGAAGGACAGAACTACAATTCAACATATTTTGACAATGAGGTTAATAGCAGAGAAAGCTAGGAGAAAAAACAAAAACATATTATTATTATTATTATTATTATTATTATTATTATTATTATTATTATTATTATTATTATTATTATTCCCACGGGCTACTCCAGGAGTCCTTAGACTCATCGAGGGAGGCCCTAAACATCATGTTCACACAGCTGTTCAACATTCTCACAGTATCTATCATACCTTGCCTTGAACTCACTCACCGTCATAGCACCCACAACAGACTCTGGCAGCTTATTCCACTCATTTACCACTTTTAAAGTAAAGAACCCAGCTCTAACACCCCTGCTA
The DNA here is from genome assembly GCF_054136105.1 of Typopeltis vanoorti. Lineage (NCBI taxonomy): Eukaryota > Metazoa > Arthropoda > Arachnida > Uropygi > Thelyphonidae > Typopeltis > Typopeltis vanoorti. The sequence goes on from NC_143563.1 coordinate 14,038,782, forward strand.
ACCACGCTCTTGCCCAGCTTCCATGGGTGTCCCCTAGTTCTCCCACCACCAGGACTGGTGGTGGGAGAACTAGGGAAAAAAAAATATATATTTGCTTCGTTGATTTTCAGAAAGCATTTGACAGTATTGACCAGAAAGTGACATTAGCAGTTCTGGAATCCTATGGAATTGATAAAAAACTAATAGTTATATTTAAGTTAAGGGATATTATATCCCATATTGTTTCTTAGCCGAATAAGAAACTCAAAGAGTTTCATGCCGAATATAGAAACTACATAAAGTTCGGCGATTCCAAGCGTAAGCAAATACCTGGATTTCATTATATAGTTTCTGTATCCGGCATGAAACTCTTTGAGTTTCTTATTCGCTAAGAAACAATATGGGATATAATATCCCTTAACTTAAATAAGTTCATGTCGCCGAATTGAAGCCTTTGGCTCTTCACTATAATTAGTAAACTAAATAGCTATATTAAAAAATGTTTATCAGAATGCAGTTGTAGCAGTTAGAATAGGTGATGATTTGGGGAAATGGTTTAAAACAAGCAGAGGTACTAGACAGGGAGACTCAATATCACCAAGCATTTTCATCGCACATTTAGAAAGAGCAATGGCCAAATTGAAGGAAGATGCCAAAGGAATATCTGTACACGGAATGAGAATTAACAATCTGAGATTTGCAGATGACATTGTTATTATTGAAGAAGACGAAAGAGAACTACAAAAAACACTGGAACTATTAAATGAGGAAGGGAAGAGATTTGGACTTGTTATGAACTTGGAAAAAACAAAGACAATGGTATTTGGTGAGAAGAACATGAAACAAAAGATACAAGTGGATGGAACTGATATATTAGAAATTAGAAAATGTAGAACAATTCACATATTTGAGAAGTACACCGACATATGACTTGGACTGTAAAAAAAGAAATAAAGATCAGGATTGCAAAGGGAAAAACAAACCTGAAGGCCATGGATAACATCTGGAAAAGTAAAATGATCAGTCTGCAAACAATACTAAGAGTACTGGAGACATGCATCTTCAACGGTGTACTGTGCGGATCTAAAACGTGGGTAATAAATAAAGAATCAAGAAAAAGAATTTTGGCATTTGAAATAACTTATTATAGGAAGATTCTAAGAATAGGATGGGTACAGAAAATCACCAATGAAGAGCTCTATCAGAAGATACAACCAAAAGAGAGTCTAATGCAGAAGATTATAAAACGGAAGCTGCAATTATTTGGACACATCTGTAGAATGAGTGAGGACCGGAAGATAAAGACATTTATGTTTGGTATTTTGGATGGTTTAAACAGAAGAGGTAGACCATACAGAGAATGGATAGACGATATAAAAGACTGGTGTGGAATGGGTGTACAAAAACTGCGACACTATGCACCGGACAAAGAAAGATGGAAGAAGATAGTGAAACAGGCATCAGACATCAACGGGCAGTGAGCCCATGGTTCGTGATGATGATGAATATATAATATGTATATTATATGGATGTACATATGTGCATATAATGATAATGCATTACGCAACTTTATGTAACTTTATGCATATCGTAACCTGGACGAGCTGTTGCTCTTAAGATTACACATATGATTGTCAAAATTTTGTACAAGAATATGAAGTTACAAAAAAAACTCTGTCTAAAAGGAAAAAAAAGGAAGAGGAAAGCCAATTTGGAAAGGTTTAGCGGCATTACTTCAGTGAGCATTACAAAAACGGCCTTACTCGAGTCTTTATGGACTGTTCCAAGTAATACCGTTTTGCAGATCATATGGGGTTATTTTGTTGATGTTTAATTCTTGTCAATAGATAGCTTTTATTGAAATTGCACTAAGTGCACCGATAATTAACTGGGATGACTTTGGTGTGTTTAAGCCACAGCCTGCAACCTTCGATTGCCAGATCTCGATATTTAGTAATTTTTTCCAGTTTTTTGTTGTTGATGTTGTTATCACTGGGTAATGCGATATTGATAATCCAAATCTGTCAATGTTCGATAATTGCGATATCAGGTCTGTTGTGTTTCATATGCAGGTCAGTTTATATTCTAAAGTCCCAGAGAATTTTTGCTGTTTGGTTTTCCAGTACTGTCTCTATTTTAGGCTGCCATTCACCAATTATCAGAAATAGGAAAACCATCTTTTTTACATACATGCCAATGAATTATTTTGGCAACTTGATCATGGCGGTATTTATGATAAGTTTGAGTTATTTTGCTGCAGGCACTGATGACATGTTCTACAGTCTCATCTTTTTGATCGCATAATCTGCATTTGCTGCTGTTATTGAAGTTCAAAATTATTGCTTTCATTGCATTAGTTTGTAATATCTGTTCTTGAGCTGCTAGAATAAATCCTTCTGTTTCTTTTTTAATATATCCATATTATGGTCATTGCCACGTCTTGTTCACCTCAATTTTGTCCTCAGTATCTCGGAGAAATTGGCCATGCGAGGGTTTATTTTTCCAGCGCACACATCGATTATTTTGTTGTTCCTTTTTGTAATCGGATTTGTTTCCTGTTGCTTTTAGAAGGCCCTCTTGTGGAATGGCTTGAAGCATTTGCTCAGAGCTATTGTCGATGTAACTTTTTAAGCTAATTTCTTCTTCTTCCACAGTCTGTCTCACTTGCAGCAGACCCAGTCCACCTATTCTCCTTCGTACAACACGTCAACATCACTTCGTGGATGTAAGTGATGCTGATCCGGTTATTATTATTATTATTATTATTATTATTATTATTATTATTATTATTAACATTAACGTTTTTGGGACTCTTTAAATTATTATTATTATTAACGTTAACGTTAAAAAAAAAACCTCAAGTAACAGAAGACGACTACCTAAACTAACAGAAAGGAACAGGAATATAGGAAGAAAGGAAAGGTAGAAAGGGGAGTGCATTACTCCTCTTCTGCATAGATCCCTTAACCAGGAGTTCAGGGTGTGTATTGGTCTAGGAGAGTTTGTGCAAGAACATACATGCCAATTTCAATACCTTCTATTTCAATGGAAACTGACAATATATAAAATATTAATAACCAACAATGTTTAAAATCGACTAGCCTGATGTCAAGCTCACCATGACTGCTGAAAATGTTGACTGTTCAAAATCAAGTGAACGTGTTTGTGTCTGATGGCTTCCAGAATTTACCAAACAGTATTATCCCCACTGTTAATTCTAGTGGTATTATGATATGGATTTGCTTATCCTGGTTTGGACATTCTCTGATATAGTGGTCCGGAAATAAAACCCAAATATCATATTAACATTCTGGAAAGTTCTGTGTGCTATCTGACTATAATGGTTCTATGAAATGATTCAACTGATTATATCATATTAATGCACTATGCCATATTGTAAGATCTGTGGCGGCATAGTCTGAAGAAATGGAAGACAGTGGTTAGTCGGGCCAGTACAGAATTCCAGTCTTAATCCTATACAGCACTACTGGAACGTCAGTTAAGGACAACATCAATAGTTCAGCTATACTAACTGCCTTTACACCTCTCCTTAAACTCATTCATTGATGAAGCGCTTACAACCACCTCTGGCAATCCATTTGTTGAAGGAATGCAAGGATGCATTTATGCATAAGGTATGCCAGCTTCAAATTAGGAACTGGTGTAAGAACTCACATTGCAAGGGTCACTGCCTCAGTATAAAATTACCTAAAATTTACTCAGTAGATGGGGCCTCTTAAAAGTTATAAAGGGCCACGACAACCTTAAATCCATGCCCTGGAGGAACGGACCCAAAATTTAATGAAACTTTAGTGCAAAGAGAGTGATACATGAAATCATGATCAAGGGGGGGGATTTGGTAGTGTATTGAGATAGATTTTTAAAAAGGAAGTCTTTGTGAAACACTCAAGTGTCTAAATTTTTGCAAACTTATGTGTTAAGGTGACTGAATTAATTTTTATAGAGCCACTTATAGGGGGTATCAATCTCCATCTTTGCTCATTTGGTTTAAGTACATATACAAAGATTGCTACAATTTATGTAGAATTTATTCAAAAACGCCAATATATTTGATAAATTGTGGATAATTATCATCCTTCTACCTGACTATGAAAAGAATTTCAATACTCTATCTTAAAGGAACCTCGGAACAAATAGCAAGGATTCTTCGTAAATTCAATCTATATGCTTCCTTCAAACCAGTGCGGAAATGACTTCCTTCCTATCATCAACAAAGGATACATTACCACCTCGTTCCTTATCAGATGTCTATTAAGTACCCTGCATCAAGTCATCTTTCCTATTTTATACAGAATGACCGTTCTGCCTTGATTAGAATAGAAGAACATCAAGACTGTATTATATTTTTGGAATCTGATAGGTTTGGCCTTGTTCTTAGAGAACCAGACAAAACTTCTTCACTCTAGCATCGATCGTATTTTTCCTTGAAACTTGTGGAACGCTAAGAAATCCTTCGAACCCGAACCGAGCAGACTGGATGCCAATATCCAAGTTTTGGGAAGTGATCATTATTAATTGTTCATAAGTTTTTAAATAAACAATAAAAAAACTAATAATGATTAGATATACATTTTAAAGTATGCTTATATATTTTATATTTTATTTTTATTTTTAAATCTACGCAACTTATTACAATTGTTTCTTTGAACTCTAATAGTGTAACGTCATGCTTTATGACCAGTTATTTTGATTCATCTTTTGCATGTAGTTAACCACCACTATCCCTGACAATATCCACATAAAATGGAATATATAATTTTTGATGCATGTGTAAGCCGTGAACTTTACTTTAACAATTACCTTTATTTCATCACTACAGGTATGGCCTCGACATTCCGTATTTGTTTTTTCAAGTTATCTTCCGTTTAGGTTTTCGTAAATTTTGACTTTGCTTCGGTGATGAAGCACTCGATTCAACATCATGTTGCTGGTAGTGGCATTATTACTTACCAAGGGTTGATTCATTACTAAAAAACTTGTAAGAACACTGTACAGTAAGCAGGACCAATTCCACCATCTCAACCTAGACACATTGAGATGGTGGAATTGGTCCTGCCTACTGTACAGTGTTCTTGCAACATTGCCAACCCTAATTAGTCAACTAAAACAGAAAATACTGCCGTGTTCCAAGGTTAAGACTTACTCTTATGCGTTGAGAATTTTGCCTATCGCTTGAGACTTTTATTTTCTTTGTACAGAGAGAGAGAGAGAGAGAGAGAGAGTTTAAGGTGATAATAAGTGCGTCATGATGTAGTATCATCATGATAACGAAATAGAACATGATATCCTGCACCAGAGATGTTCTTTCAATTTAAGGAAGCTCCAAGGTTATCGAAACCTCTATAAAGAAAAGTAGAGGTGTACCATAGTTTTTTAGTTCCAGTGGTTGGTTAAAGGGGGGAAAAATCGAATGATAGATTCAGCGAACATTACGTCATTGTCCTAAACAAATGGCTTTAAGTTGCAGATAGTGTGAAGAAATGAGTAACAACACCGTTGACTGTTTTACTCTGGATGCCAACAAGAATTTTTCCAAAGTTATGGCAAAAACGAATATCATATTCATGACATTTGTTGCGTTGCTGATTTTTATTTCCTTTTATTTTGCTACTTATTTTATCCGCTTCCCCTTGGAAACGAATTCAGAATGCATAGTTTCACGAACTTTTTTAAAGGGATAGCTTTCCAAATAAGAAACAGAGCTTCGTATACACGCGCTGTTTTTTGAAGTCTTTTCCATATTTTACTAAAGAGGAAATCGCTATACGCATACAAACAGTCACGCTTCACACAGCATTACTTCTTAAATACGAAGTACAGCATTAAGGGAATGATTCAGCAAATTCCACTCTATTTAACTATAGTGGAAGATATTTGCACTAGTTCAGTAGTGTCAACTGGTTTCCCCCCCCCCTTCTTCATACGTAGTTGGCGTTTGCTTCCATAGCGCCAGGCTGTTGAAGAAAGACCGTTACATTTTCGTCTATTGAACCATCGACGTATGGCCTTTCCGACATTTTAGTTGACTGACTGGTTGCTTTCTCCTCCCCTAAAAATATAATGTAATTATGGTATAATATTTATCGACACAAAGCATGTCACCCTGGTTAGCCGAGTGGGTAAGGTATCCGACCTCCAACTAGCAAGCGAGTTCGAATTCAGGCATGGATGTTTGAGTGTCTTCAAGTGGCAGATGAATGTCACTGTCCACCATGAATCCGCCGATCTGCTTATTGGAGGCTTGAAAAAGTTCCATGTTTGATTTCTATAGCAAGGTTTCCAGATTATGTAAAAATACAAAATAAAAATTTTTAATTAATAAAAAATAGAAAACATTCTTAGCCCACTCACCGTATAAACGTGCTTTAGGTTTACACCTCCAACTTTCACCATGAGTGGAAGCCACATAAAAAAATAATATGTTGAATTATTTTTTTATTTTTTGTGGAAATATGCACCTTGACTGAAGGAAGTATCCATCTCTCTTATTTATTTATTTTTACCTGTTAGGAGGATATTTACTATCACTATAAGAATCGCAGTGAAAATAAAAAGACAGCAGAATGACTAGCTCTGTTTTTTTTTTAACGCTGCATCTCAAAAAAAAAAAAACCGACTGTAGGAATTTACACCATTACAGTACACAATAATAGTTGTATTATTGTTTAGGCCCACGAGATGGCGGCAATTATCTGCTGTAATCACACTCTCCTGAAGAGCCTGCTGCTAGCTTGCGCTTACTATCAGGGAAGGCTTGAAGAATAGAGACTGGTTGCTATCTATCTTTAAAAAGTTAGATATTGTTAAAGAAGCTTCGCTGCACTCTTTGGGTAATAAAATTTTGATGATTTATTTATTTATTTTTGCATCCCGATGAAATAGTCTCCATCAACAGAAAATGTATCAAAGTAGTGAAAGAAAAAAATTCAGATTTCTGCATGTGGCTGATATCAAGAATTCCATCTTCATGCTCTGCCTATACCAAAGCCCACAGCACATGCAATTCAGTCATCAGCAGATCCAAAAGCAGAAAACTTGCCTCCGGTCGCTTGCTAAGGTCATTGGACACAACTTGTGTTCTCTAGCACTTCCACTTGTCTCATCCTGATGGCACCATTGTGCCATCAGGATAAGACAGGTCAGCGACCACCAGTACGGATTCCACTATTCAAGATCCACTGGACCAGTACCATAGAAAGGTTCAGAGAAACTTGTGCTGTCGCTCATGACATTTCCAAAGCCTTCGATCGTGTGTGGTATCAAGATCTACTAAACAAACTGCAAACTGCCATCCTTTGATCTCCCTTACACCCTCTGTAATTGGATAGCGAACTTTCTCTCTGGTCGTTCTCTGCAAGTCATAGTAGATGGCTGCTTCTCTTTGAGCCTTACCACAATGTTGGAGTTCCTGAAGGCTCGGTCCTATCACCTACTCTCTTTCACCTGTACATAAATGACCTCGCAATAATCATGAATCCTATTCACAGCTTTGCAGGCGATTGTTCGCTCCACTCCTCCTGCTCATTTGAAAAACCATACAGTACTCTGACATTCCAGGCTACAAGATCATCTACATCTAGTGCCTTAAACATTGATCTATATACTATTCTCCAATGAGGAGAGGCCAACATTATGTTCAATGCCAGAAAAACAGTCTTGCTTGCCTTTTCTCGCGCAAAAGAGATCCTAGCTATCTACTCTTACCCTTAGTAATACAAAAATCACCAGACAAGATCAGATCTCTTTGCTTGGACTAACGTTTACCTCCAGTCTTGTCTGGCATAAACAAATCACATCAACAGCCTCCTCGGCATCAAAGAAAAAAATCCTTAACTGTTCAGAGGTTACAAGATATGGTTATTGCTGCACTGAACTGGCAACCATTATTCCTGCACTTTCTGTCTGTTGCACCTATTACACCTATTATACAAGAGCGGCAGCTACCCAGCACCCCTTTACTGTGCATCTGCAAACATACTGAACCTTTTTCTATTCGTCCTCTTTTATTTCATCCACCTCTGTCCTCTGGAACAACTGTCCTCATGAAGTATTCCCAAACACCTACAACCTGCAATTTTTCATAAAATATCTTCTATCGAAATGGTTCGCACCCAAGCAATGGTTTGCTTGGGAAAATTAAGTTACAACCAACTTTTTATGACAATGTTATTGACCAGTTCATAAAGAAGAATAGTAGGGTAGAATTTGTATTCAAATAGCTAAATTGAAAAAGATAGAATATCATTTGTGAAATAAATGTTGTATTTGTATGATTAAATGTACATAAATTTCTAAATATATAGTTTTAAATGGTCATTAATTCATTAATCCGCTAATCAGACTTCAATTACACCTCTCACTCCCTGAATGATAACAAGAGCAAGCGTGAATTTCAAAACCAGCATTCGCCCCTGTGTGTGTGTGTGTGTGTGTGTGTGTGTGTGTGTGTGTGTGTGTGTGTGTGTGTGTGTGTGTAGAATAAAAAAAAAAAACAATATAATAGTCAGCCAAGTTCTGAAAAAGTATAATATAAATATATAAATTTTATATTACACTTTGTATATTGCAACATCATTTTCTAATTGTCCCCCAAAATATTCAAATTGACCCCCTGTGGGGCATACGCCAACGTTGAGAAACACTTCCGTAAGCTCTCTGGTCAACTTACCTTACGAAACTTTCACAGTTTCTAGATTCAGCTTTGAAATAATGCTGGATTTAATATCCACTTTACTTATATAAAGTGCATTAAAGTTTTTAAGTTTATTTGAAGTTTGGAATAGTAAAAAAAAAAAAAAAAAAAGCGGTCCTTCCTCTTCTTTGACCCTATTGAAAAAAGGCGAGCTTTCAGCCAACGCTTATTTATTTATTAGCGCGTATTATTTATTTATTATATATAATTATCCATAAATTTTCACAAGATATTAAGTGATATATGCGTGCATATTATTCATTTAGTGTAAAATTATTTTAAAAGTAATCAGTGCTGAGATTTTAATGTTAGATGTTTTGATAACTTACTTTGAAGAAAGTGCGATTTTACACTGTTTTATTGTCTGCTAAATGCTAGAGATACCAAAGCGTTTAATTCTTATTAACACTTCAAATAATCATAAAACTTTTCTGATATCATGCGGGTTTCAGTGTGGCACCATTAACAAAGTGCTATTTGTATTAAACATCGTTTCTTTTTTTATGCAATTTTGTATATATATATATATATATATCAAAAATGTAGGAATTTTTTTAAAAAAAATATTTAATGCCGTAAAAAAGTACAGGCCTTAAATAAAGAAATTTAGTAATTAAATTTTTATCTGAGATCAAATTAGAACAAGAGTTAGAATTTCGCTTTTGTTTTAATTAATGCTTATCGATAATAATATTGAAAAAAGGAGTGCTGTAAATATTTTAAGACTCTTTATTTGCTATGTTTTAGAAAACACCCCTAAAAATCGTTGCCCTTCTACATAGCAGACGTAACTACTGGCGTTCCGGGTGCTGTGTAAACATTTCTGAGAGGCTCACCATTTAAGACGTTTGAACTTCCCCCCTTGGAGTGGTGTGGTGCTGCGAACTGTGTCAGTGACTTGCTCATTACGGCAGCCCAGGAAGTCTTGCTTTTCCTCCATCTGTAGCGATGACGTCCGCTCTGCCCAACGAGAGGATCAGTACATAAGGCAAAGTGTCACTTTCTCCGGCCCACTTCCGCTCCACCCCCGTCGCCAACTAAAATTGGTCGTGACCAAGCCGCAGGGGTCACAGGGAACCCGCCGGGGAATTCGCCTGCCGTCCAATCATTTCCCCACACACTTCCCAAGTTTCCTTGCGCGCTTTCTTTCGTGGAGTTTGGTCGGGAACGTGCGAGAGCATAAACCTGTTGACCCTTTCCACCGATAACGCTCTCGGTTTGGACGGGCGGCTGTCGACGCGCGAGAACGAGAGTGTAATGGCGGAGAGAAGTCGTGTACGGACTCTGTTGCTGTCGTGCATCTGCGGTAGGTTCGTTTTGTACGGTCTCTTGTTGATATGCTCCCGTGTCCGAGCTCAGGACTTCACTGGGGGTCAAGACTCCCAAAGTCGATGTTACGATGACCGCGGTCGACCCCAAAGGTGCATCCCGGAGTTTGTAAATGCCGCTTTCAACGTGCACGTCGAGGCCACCAACACATGCGGAATGCGAGGCCCGACCGAGTACTGTCTACAGACCGGTGCGACCGGAGCCAAGAAGTCGTGTGAGGTGTGCGATTCTTCAGTTCCCCAACTCGCCCATCCCCCCGACTATCTGACGGATTTTAACAACAACGACAACCAGACTTGGTGGCAAAGCGAAACCATGTACGAGGGCGTCCAGTATCCCAGCAAAGTGAACCTCACCCTCCATCTCGGTAAGTTGACCTTTATCTTAACACTTGAGGATCTGCAAAGAAAAAGCGTGGGTGGGGGTTGACACCACCAGGATAACACTAACCATGAGCATCTATTTGGAATTAACGAATCGAAAATTTTACTTTGATATCGAATGAATTAAGTGAACTTGAAATTAGTTTTTAGACAAAGAAAAAGCGCAATTTTACAAAAGCAATGAAGCAAATAGCATTCAACTATTATATCTCTGTGCGATAGATGCGATTCGCATCATCTCAAGGACTATTAAAAAAACAAACAAACAGAAGTTTAATATTCTCTCTTTCTACTCAATAAATATTAGTTTCTTAAACGTGTGCCAATGTGGTTGCAGCAAGCTCTTTCACTTTCAGATATATGCGATTCTATCTACAAACTTGGTCAATTACTGTGCATACTTATAACCGAAAAAGTCAAGTGACATTCATATTGCATGCTGTCTTTCTAGCAGTGGTGGGAAGATAGACAACATGCAAGATGAATAATAACTAACACAAATAAAAACAATTTGTTTTGTTTGAATTACACTCCTATATCTGTGCAGTAATCACTAAGAAAAATGCCATCACTCTGAACAGTAGCACATTCAGGATTTAATCTTGGGGGGAGGGGGAAACCGAGTTGAGTAGACGATCTGAAAATACACACTACTCATCGCATACGACCTATGACTGAGCATCTGCAATGATTGCTAATTCATAAGTAGTATAGAAATAGAAGACACGACATAACATAAATTTAAAAAAAAAAGTAAATTTTAATTAGGAAAAGATTTTTGGAAAATTTTCTATTTTTTTCCCTTTTTCTTTGGGGGACCAGGGTCCCCTTGGGGCCTCCTCTGGGTGCGCCACTAACTCTGAAGGATCTTTTGGTCAGCAATCGCCCATGCGCCGTCAAATGATAGGCTTGCAACCAATTTAGTACAAGTTACACACACTTTATTTTTTTCCCAAAAAAAAGTTTGGTCCAGAGCATCAATCCATTGCTCTAGTTAGACCCAGCAGTCGTTCTTTATTTCTTTGGTGATTGTGTACTTGAACTTATCATGCGTTCCAGTTGCTAAATGTAAAATCAATATATCGAAAAGGTAACAGTATAATTAATATATACTTTTTTTTAACAAGTGTGTCAGTTAATATGAATGCAAATTAGTTCAAGGAAATCCTTTTTGAAGATATCATCATTTTCACAGCTAAGGGAAAAAACGAACGAAAATAAAAGTGAGCTGGAAGATATGGTTCGAATTCAGTTGATAAGCAATCTCTTCCTCTCTTACATACACACGCGCGCGTAAGAACAAACTTACATATCTTTTTTTACTAGGCAAATCTTACTGTATCTCTCGCTACCTCCAACTTGTTAGTTATGACAGCTGGGCGACACATGTCAGTTTATCTGGCAGCAAGCCAAATTGATGCGTACGGTATCATAGCATCCAAACTGTCCTACTTCACACCATCCATTCATTGATCATCGCTACACTTACAAAAAATGTTTAGTTTTAAAGTCCATCTAATTTCAAGCACCTATCGCGTATTTGCAGATCAATGGCTAGAATTCGATATAGAGAAAAATTTCACTTGAAACTTAAATATTTGAAAATTTTCAAATATTTACGTTTCAAGGAAATTATTCAAGCAAAAATTTCAAGTGAAATCAGTCAAAAATACATATCTAATTATACGTTTTTACTCTTGGTCAGCAACCAGTATTTGATCATAGGTGGCGTGCCTAATAACAGAAAAGATATATTTAATATCTTGCACACAGTGCACTTAATTTTTAGTACTTAAAAATATAACGTTTCAGGTTCGATAAGAAAGTAAATAAATAAATAAAAAAATAATAATAAATAAATGTTCCTGATAAGAAAGTAATTAAAAAGTAAAGAGACAGGATATGAATAATCTTGTTATAATTTTCAGTTTAATTAACATTCTCTGCTTTATCGCAGAGGGCGTTCTTAATAACAGAAATACCAACTTTAATATTATACTGTTGAGATGATAGAGTAAAATAATCTGTTAATGGGGTTCAGTAAAAGGTGCGCTTTTTGTTATCATTTGTGATCATATTTCATTTTATTGTATTTTCTTTGTAGCGGCAGTTTATAATCAAAACCGTAGCTTGGTTTCTTACCTAAAATAATCTGTATTTATTGCAAATCCAAATTATAATGTGAAAGTTATACGGAATTTCGTAATACGAAAATACGTCTGCTTGGATCCACAAGTCACTCCATAACCCCGAAGCACCTACAGATTAACATGATTTGGTCACATGACCGATGTTGTCTAACGACTTTCTTTTATCATTTTTTATAATCAACTTCTCAACTAATAAGACAGTTTTGGCACGTGAGCCTTCCCGCACGTGGAACGCTTGAGGTCTGACGGGTAAATGAACCTCGGGGGAAACAACGGCAAAAGGATAAAGCCCCGCATTTATTGCCCTGTCTGTGAGATTTCGCGAGAAAGGGAAAGTGTGCTCTCTCATGGTATGCATGCATTTTTTTTTTGTCATGTATTTTGTTTTGTGTGAAATAAAGAAGTAATTGTAAGGTACCATAGTTATTATAAACGTTTTGTGCTATAAAAGGTTGATAATTTCACTTTATTATTATTATTATGTTCTTCACTTGATATGTGTTGAATACACTACAGAAATTATTGGTCCATCTTCTTTTGACAATGCTTTGTATACTTATATGCTATAGGTATATGTAAAAATATAAGGCGGTATTGCTATATATAATAAGCATATTTAAACACATAATGTCAAATGTATATTCAAAATATTTGGATTGGTGGATAGTGTAACTATATTCTATCCCCCCCCCCCCCAAACACACCCAACAAACTGTGGGTTAACTCCCATTGTAGCATGGATGTTTATACAAGTCATTACGTGCTAAATGTAAATTTGTTTTGTCTCTTGCTGTGAGACACCATTTTTATTGGAGGCTTGAAGAAACTTGGGGTAAAGTTCCATATTTATTTATTTATTATTATTTTTTTTTTATGTTGCTTCCACCCACTAAAGATTATTAGCAAACCTGTATACATTTTGTACCGTGGGTGGGCTAAGGATATTTTTTCATCAATTTTTATACGTATTTTTGTATTTTTAATTTATTTTTTACATAGTTCAGAAACCCTCCTGTAGAGACCAAACATGGGACTTTTTCAAGCTGCTTCAGGCTTCTAATGGATGGGGTGTCGTCTCACACCGTATCAGAAAGGACACTCTACGCAAAGGCGTAGTGTCCTTTGCGTAGAGTGTATCCTTATCCTTAATCCTTACAATATCCTTAGTGGCGTCTCCGCCACTAAGGATATTGTACTATACTGTATACTTGAATAATTGTAAGCTATAACGAGCAGTTCGAGTTACATTTGTAATTATAATTATAAATTATTTTATTTATTATTATTATTATTATTATTATTTGCATTTTTATAATGCATTTCTAATATTGAACGTACTCATGAGACCCATACGCCCCGCGATACTGTAAATTTTATGTGGATGTAGCATAAAATATATATATATATATATTGCCCTGGTGTTGTACCATCTTTAGACTTGAACTTTGTTTCAGGTGCAAACTTAATTGTTTGCATACTTGGGATTAGGAGCTAAAATAACCAAGCATATAAAATTGCTTGGTTATCCTAATATACAATATACCCAAGTTAAAAATTTATTCCCATCAATATCTCCTCCAGAGATTTTTATTAAAACTTAATACACCTTGTTGCAACTTATATAGGTAAAGTTGATAAGGCTTTGTATTACTAAAACCTTGGTATTTAGGGTCTAGCTACTCACTGAGGAGACCTCAAAAAAGGTCGAAACCGGTCTGGGTAGTGACCCCACCCATAATGCATTGCAGTATACATCTTCTAGTGAGATGTGCTTTACATTATGGGAAAATACTAAGAATAGTGATCAAAGCTTTAGCCACCTTTACAATGAGTTGCCCTGGTGTTGTACCATCTTTAGACTTGAACTTTGTTTCAGGCGCAAACTTAATTGTTTGCATACTTGGGATTAGGAGCTAAAATAACCAAGCATATAAAATTGCTTGGTTATCCTAATATATATATATATATATATATATATATATATATAAGACCGATAACGACGTCTTGGTCCTGAATCCGGATTCTAGTCGTGAATTTAAAGGAATACATAAGTGAAAATTTTCGAATTTTCGCCATAATTATAAAAAATACAGTTTCCCCTTGAACAACGTGAGGATTAGCCCCCTCCCCTCTGCACAGTTGAAAATCCGCGTATAACTTTTGACTCCCCCAAAATTTAACTACAGTACTAATAGCCTACTGTTAACTGGTAGCCTTACTATAATAATGCTGTAATGCCGTAACATAAACAGTCGATTAACACAGATTTTATATCTTATATGTATTATATACTGTCTTCTTACAATAAAGTAAGTAGAGAAAAGAAAACGTTATTAAGAAAATCATAAGGAAGAGAAAATACATTTACTGTACTGTACTGTACTGTACTGTACTGTATTTATCGATACCATAAGTTTACGTTGTCTGTTTACATGATGAATCGTATGTCTGTCAGTACCTACATCAATATTGTCTTAAATGATACAAAACACTGTACATATGATGTTATACGTATTACTAACACTAACATCAAAAATGAAAAGATATTGTAAAAAAGAATTATTCATATTTATTTCCGAGTATAACGATTCATCCATTGATAGCGAAGAAGCAGTAATATGATTGCTTCACTGGTAGCCTAGCCTGTATAGGCTAGGCTACCTATACACTAATGAATGAATCGTTATACTTTTATGCGAATTAATTAATTAATAACAGTTAATTTTATGCATTTATTATTTCATCTGCATCTTTACGTTGGCATACATTTCTCTCGACTGCGAATGGTGCCGTGTATGTTTTGTAAGTGTTTGTGTGCGTAAGTTTGGATAAATTTTAACTTTTTATAATATATTTGTCTATATTTTATGGTAATAAATGATAAAATAGACTAGTATCTACATATATTTTATGCATTCATGACTAACTTTTTCGATATTTCTAGGCTACGCGGTTCGTCTGCGAGTTTTCTCAGATTGTTACAAATCTCAAAAAAATTTTCGAATATATTTATTGAAAAAAAATCTACGTATAAGTGGACCCGCGCAGTTCAAACCCGTTTTGTTCAAGGGTTAACCGTATTCTCATTTTTTAAAGCGATGTAGCAGGGGCCCCGAAATAATTTCAAGAGTAGGTTCATGGAACTTTTAAATACAGTATTAGTTACCTTTCAAAGCTTTATCATGGCATGATAAGCTTTGAAAGGTAGGCTTTTTTACGTTCATGCCGTGTAATAAACACAACTTCCAGTTTATGTAATGTAATAGGTGTGTTAGATATATTGTTTGTACTAATTGATAATAATAGTTGGTTATACAGTAATTTGATTTCATAGAAACATAATGCTATAATTGTGTAAATAATCCTGTTTGCATGTCTTGTTCCGTTGCTTGCATTCTCTAGCCAGTTTGTTTGTCATGCAGGATGGGACAATCCGACTGTTGGGAGGAGAAAATGTTACCATCGCTACATGAGACCATCAAATTGACCTTCAGTTGGAATCCCTTGTAACAGTTCTCCACATCCTAGATTTGAACCCGGGTCTTTCCATTGAAAGGATAACATCATTACTGCAAAATTTTATGTTAAAAATAATCGATGCTATAGCAGGAAACAAAAAATCGATCTTTTAAAATTAAGAAAGAGTAAGGATGTTAGTATTTCATAATATAAACATATTCATGTTTAGAAGTATTTGTTATGGTAAACTAAACTTAAACATGAATGAGTTGAACGTTGAGAAAAAATTTCTTAATACCGGATTTAACTATTGGTCGGATTAAATTTTATGAAATACGCATGAAGGAGAGAGTTGCTTTAATTAACCAAAATAGAGTGACCGATGAAGAGGGAGAAACTTAGATTAGTATGTACACAGATGAACTCTAATGAATGCTGATTGCTGGTCCCGATTTTTTGCTTATTTTTTATGGTAATTTATCACCAAAAGTTGGAAAATTTACAGCATATTAGCACCGTAGCTCATCGGAACCGTAAAATCTTTTTAAAGGCTAGATAATTCGGGAATCCTTTATTGAGACCAAACATGGAACCTTTTCGGGCCACTTCAGTGGGCAGAGTGGTGTTTTATGCAGGCCGATAAAAATTATCTTTATGCCTTCGCAACCCACCATCCATGCCACAGTGAGATTCAAACCCACAGTTTGTTTTTGTTGCTAAAAGAAGCTGTCTGATTGGTCACTCAGCGCTACACGCGTTTTCCTTGCTTGAATACGAATATGGGATCGCTACTTCTAAAAGAACATGCAAAAATGCTAAAATAATAGAATTTAAAATAACGACCAAAATAATAATAATTATAAAATAATTACAATATTTTTATTTACATTGAGTTAGGTTCAATTCACGGCCTGCACCTCTGTAAAGTAGATGCGAGGACGACGTGCCATTTGCCTTAGTTGGAAAGACTTGAATTCGAAATCTTATCCAGAACTTGAGGGACTTTCACGAAGACTTTTCAACTGCGGGTGAGTTTAGCCGGTTTCGTATGGGTGGGTGGGGGAAAATACTGTAGTTTTTCATCTTGGAAAAAGAGGGCAATTGCCTTATAATACACGTAACTAATGGATGGTCTTTAGAGCCTTAGTTGCTCCGGCTCTGATTTCTGATGACGACCATCGTCTGCCATTTTGTGACCCATTCAGTATCCTGTGGATGGATGGATGACCTTGTTGGAATTGGAGACGGAAATTGTTAGTAGTTGTAATCCTTTGGGAGTATTGAAGAAGGAAGATCATCCCGGAGAAATATATGTGTAGGGAATGAAAGAAGAGAAAGAAAGAAAATCTTAAGTCGGTCTGTGTATTGGGGATGTTTAATTTCTCCTGTGTTTCATAAATTTTGAAAAAATCGAAGAGATTTTTTGATTCAACTCAGCTGACATTATGGGTGCCAGCTGAGTTGAATCAAAGTTACCATGAAAATACTGTTTTCAACGTCTCATCGTTGTTTTTAATTTAACGTTCTGCGGAAATTTTATCTCGAGGAAAAAAAAAAACTGCTTAAAATGGAAGAGAAAGTATTGTGGTCTCTCATAAATTTCACGTCTTCAGACTGGTCACGATTTCTGTTGTCATCTGGAACAAGGTCATTGTCGAGCTACGTAAAAAACGAATATGGTTGCATCACAGAAACCCACGTGTCCATTTCTCATCTTGCTGATATTTGGGGAGATGTTAAGGATTTATTATGCTCTTTAAAGAGTGTGCAGACAGCACCATAGCGTTCACAAGATTTATCATGAAGAAATATGGTTTACTGAAGAACTTCTGTGTCGTGAACAGTTATGTCATTCCTTACGCCTGACTGGGAGTCGAGGATAACCATGCTTAGTGCTATTAGCCGAAGGTTAGAATCCAATATAAAGAAATCAAATATATCCATGATTCATTGTCTGAATTAATTTGTACCACCTAGAGATAACTACTTGAAATAAATCAAATAAAAATGACGTACTATACATAAATATTCTCAGATTTGAATTATAGCTCATAATTCAAATCCTTATGCATGAAAATTCGATTTAAAAATAAATTAAAAAGATTAGCTCATAATATAAAATAATAGAAATAAGTATTATTAAGTTAAAAAGATAACTTAAATACGCTTTCATTTAGCCCCTGAATAAAGAAGGATATCAGTATTTAATAAGGAGGAAAAGAAAACAAGAATAACATCTTGAATATAATTTAAAATTCGTATTTACCGGGAAAATAAACAGTATTTTAAGTATTTTATCCTTTTTTTTTTTTTTCAAAGTTAGACTTAATTAGACTAAAATTGTATTCTTCCAGGAAAGTTTCACCATACCACTTAAGTATATTATTAAGAGAAGATATATATATATATAAGTTGATTTAAATGCAAATTTCAACAAGGAATTAAAATTTAGGGCACACTGCAGCGATCTTTTATATACAAAACAAATGGGATGGGAGTAAAAGTGTTGTTTCAGTTATTAAGGAGGAAAAGAATAATAAAATATTTTAACTCGCTCAGCTCAAAGGAAATATAATGATGGAATACGAATAATAAAAAGAACAGATTCTTTTTATTAGTAAAAAATTGTGATTTCATCTGATGAAACAAAGTATAGATGTCGCTAAAAAATCAATTTTCATCTGCTTTTCTTCGTTAATATTGGAATTAACCAAGAAAATATCTGAAATCTTGGATGGCGGTGAATTTACACGCATTATTAGTTATTCATCATTAATAAACAATCATTAATTATTTAATTAAGCGTAATTATTTTTGCAGTTTTTTCATAACTGCTTCTGAGAAACTTTATTATTATATTCAGGCACTTCGAGGGAGGGACCTGGAAGGTGCTATTCCTTGGTACCTATTATATTCATATCTCTCCTTAAAAACATTCACCAAAGACGCACTCGCAATGTCCACTCGTAATTTATTTCATGTATTCGCAGCACGTTATGAGAACCTGGATCGCGCATTCTTCCAGTTCACACACACCCTTAGCGTCCAGAAATGACTCCCAAAATTTCCCCTATATCTTGATTATAAGAATCGCTTATGAGTTTATATATTTCTATCATATCTCATCTCCTTCTGTTTCTCAAACTTTGAGGACTACACTTTCTCAATCAATCTTCATATGCCAAGTTTCACACGTCATGTATGCTTTTGGTTAGCCATTGCTGGTGCTTCCCATTTTGTTATCTCCTTGGAACTCAGATGACCCATATCTGATCAAGGCTTTGTAAAGTGGGAGAATAACTTCCTTATTCTTTCTTCTTCGTCTATGATCTCTTGTGCTTTTAAGCGTCGAGATTTTGCCGAGATTTCCATGCTGTCCTGTCCAAGGCTTGTTGTTTTGCTTCTTTCCAGTTAATTCCCTTCTTTTCCAATTTTTCTTTAATTTCCTTTTGCCAACCTTTCCTGTATCTGCCTATGTTTCTTTTTCCTATTTTCTGGCTTTGGTATACAGTTTTTGCTATTCTTTCTTCTTCCATTTGATTAAGATGGCCAAACCACCTCATTTGGGCTTGTGTTATGAATTGGTTCAGAAGCCCAACTTGAAGGCTGTCTCTTATAGTTTGATTTCATAATTCGGTCTACTCTTGTTTTTTGTGCCACTTTCCTAATATACAGTATTTCATTTCAATTGTTTGTAGTTTATTTGTGTTTCCTGTTGTTAAACACCAAGACTCGCAACTCTATTGCCATTTTGGTATTCTGGATGACTGCTTTCTTATCTAGGAGCGGGCCTTTCATTGCATAGAATAGCTTTGTTCCCTCAGTTATCCTGTTATTAATTTCTGTATCTAGTCTACCATCTTCTTGTATATATGATCCCAAGTATTTAAAGGAGTGGACTTGTTCCAGTTGATGGTTCTCTATTTTTATTATGTGTTTTGGTTGGTTTCTAGATGTGATCATTGTTTTATTTATATTTATGGTCATATTCCTTTTCTTTGTTTCTTCATTTCCTTATTCCTACATGTTAATATTCTTTTCAACATTGCAGTTATTTGATGTGATATCTCAACCACCCTGCAGTGTGGCATCTTACTCACTGTTCTGTTACCACTGAGTCTCTAGCTTCATCAACCATTTGCAGCAACTTTCCCATTAATATAATACCCACTCTGCAACGTATTTAGGCCAGAATTCATAACTCTATATTTAGCAACCTTAAACTGACACTCAACATTTGGCCATCGAATTAATCTGTTAAAGTCATCTTGCAGTGCTTGTGTATTTGTGGTGTCCCCTTCTGCATATAACTGAATGTTTTCCTCTACCACCGCCAAGTGTCATTAATATACAAGCCAAACAGGAGTGGTCTAATGGATAAAACTATGTTGTTATCCCATTAGTCATCCTAAGTCTCTTAGATTCATACATTACTCTTTGTTCAGAAAATTTTATTCGTTAATTTCTCAATATAATCATATCACTTCAGATACCCCTTGGTAGCTTCGTTTTAATTGATTTTTCTATTTCGCTATTCTGCATACGAAAATAACTAAGAGAGCAAAGAATAAAATTTCTTAAAGACGTATAATTTTTAGCCGTAATATATTTTATTGTTATTTTCATTAGCGCGCACGGAATTGATTTGCAATAGGGTTTACTCACCGAGCGATATTAAATGGAAGTGATATTAATTGAAATATATATATATATATATATATATATATATATATCAGTCCATTGCATTTTATTTTAGTATATAAACCTGCCTTCTTTATTTAATTCAATTTTGTGTGAGCATTGTGTTTTATATTTTAATATGTTACATTCCATTTAATTCGAACTAAACGACTGCTTGATAACAGTATAACTTTGTAACGAATTCATACTTCATTATTTATTTAATTATTATACTTTTTTTTGTGGCGAAAGTGGAGGGGTTTACAATCGAAAAGTATTTATTGTTTTTTTGTTATTTTTAACATCTTTGTTTTATTAATATCATTTACTTCAACATTTTATATGTAGCATGTTTCAAATTTATATTACAAAATATAGATACCAATAATTTCATTTTCTCTTTTCAATTAAATTCAGACCAAAATACTTCGTATTTCATTTGCCTTTTCCTTTGCCGTTATAAACAGAGGTGCCAGTATTTTTAATTCCGGGAATTCGGTTGCTTTTTTTCTTTAAACCGACCTTCAGAACGCACACAATTTACATTTACCTTATTGCAACAGTATCATTTAATAAATGTTATTTTCCATTTATAACATATGTGTAAAATTACCGTTTTAAATTGTTTTGAACTGAAGTTTCTCAATAATATTCTGTTTTTATTTCTCTGGAATGGGGCACTTTTCCTCTAACTCAGATTGGCGCCTGTATATGTGTTAGCTAATTTGTGCATGCCTTTAGTTAGTTTATTTCGAACGGGCACACGCTCTGTGGATTCGGAATAAATGCCAGTAACACAAATTACAATCTTCCCAGTATTGGCTGATACCTAACAAGATTCTAAGAATTTCAAAGATTCTGATATCCTGGGTTGTTCGTTAAGTTGTTTCATTGACTAAAGTGTATTTGTTGCATTGTAACTACGCGCTTTTACCTTGACCCGTAAGTTTTGCAAGGCCATCTGGAAGAAGATAGTACTATGCTCTAGAATCAAAAACATGCGCGCGAAATTGCGAAGTGGGGGGGGGGAAGAAAGAGAGAGAGAGAGAGAGAGAGAGAGGTCAGCTCGTTGCACGTGTTCATGCTGTTCAGGAGATAAATTGTATCCTTCGCCATCGGCACCTGATATTAAGAATGCGGGAGTTCAGTAACCATAGCAACCTTGCGAACGCACTATTAAGCAATAGTTGATTTGGAACATTCGATATTCAGACTTCTCGTTCTGAACTGGTTACTTGAACAGTCACTAGTTGAAGTGATATTTTTGGAATGACAGTATCCAGCTGTCTCAAGGCCCTTGACAAGGGGGGGTTTCGAGACAGTTCAATCACGCTTTCCGGATATTACGAATCCTTTTGTCAGTTTGCAATTTCGCCGATAATTTGGTAGAAATCAGAACGCTTTTAAAACTCCTCGTGACGGTCTCACGTGGTCACAGCTAGTCATACCGGCAGTGGATCTGTCACAAACCTAAACACCGGATATCATGTAATCCGATCTTGCGGCTCACACATACCGAAGGAACGCTTCCGTGTGACGTCATGGAACAGTCTATTACGGGAAGAGGAATTGGGGAACAAATTAAGGGCGTAGTATCTCTACATTTCGTACGACTTCGGAGGACAATAGCTCTTGTCATTAAAAGATTTTCAGAATCTCTAATATAAAATATCAACGATGATTGCTATAATATTACAGATATTATCTAAAAGGAATTATTATTATTTTTTTTTATTCTCGAGAAACATATTTATAATTATATATACTTTAATGGCTTCCAACCTTTCTTGTGTTTGGTTAAGTATGTATAGAAGCACTATTAGGGATCCAGAGACATTTTATATCGGCCATAATAGCAAGTGTTGTCCAGCCCATATGGTACTTCTCCACGAAGGGAAGTTCCATCAATAAAATCAGTTTTTAACCATTTCGTTATATTTATGCATGTATCAATGCCAGTGGTTTGGGTTTATTTTCATCTGATGATCGTAGACGCAGAATTCCTTCCACTGTCACCTTCCCTAACTAAAAATCCAGAAATAGGATGCATGTTTTCCAATATTTTACCCAGAGGTACAGGACTGACTCAAATTGGGACCTAATAATAGTAATAATAAACTAGCTCCTGTAAAAATTGTAGACTGTTCGCAGAAACAGTAAACCACAAAAATAAATAAAAAACAAAACTTTTTTATCCATAAAATTAAAATGAATATACATTTATATACATGGCTACCCGCTATTTTTTTTTTAAAATTAATTATTTACTTTTTCTACCTTCTTGCATGAGTAAAAAGTGTATGACAGTTCGGCATACATGACTCACTGACAGCAATCTTACATTTGTCCAGAATGATTTGTATGTTTTCATTCGCTATCTTTATGATAGCGGGTTCTGTCTATTTTACGATATTAATGATAGTTCTCGAGCGGGCCAAAATATCACCGATTTTTTTTTTTTTTTTTAATTCAAAAGAATTTGTTGTGTAAAAGGAAGTTGTGAAGTGGCGGCTATCTCTACCAGTCAGCTATGAATGGCTCACTTTTTTCATTCTTGGTTACTCAACGCTATTGAAACATCAGTACGATCATAATTGGCAAGTCATGCTGATGATGCAAGTTATATTGAACAGGTAGTCCTGATGCTCAGTGTTGATTTCTTGCATTTCACGCAACTTGAATCTTCTAAGCCACTTTCGTACCACAACATAATCACTACACCCGTTGTTTGCAATGCTAGTGCTAAAAGTTGAACCCACAACTGTACATTTACAGACAAGTCTACACTGCTGATTTGTGACAAAACTACAAGACGCGCTGCTTATGGAAATATATAGTAAAAACAGAAAATAGCGTCTGATGATTACGGGATATTTCAGCTCTTTGTACTCCCATTTGCTTACATTTTACAACAGCCTTTAACTGTCTTGTTTCCATACATTGTCACAGTGTAGATAATTGTTACCTATAATGTCAGTAAAAACATTCATGACATCACTTTCAACGTTACATAACATCGGGAGTGGTGTTGCGGTGAGGCATAACAGATGAGGCGATACTTTTTTTACAAAATAAATCCAATCACTGCCATCTGATTTGAAGAGTCATCCATGTCATAGTTTTCCTTCAGTCTACTGCTCAGTCTTGACTAGTTTCGTACCACCCAAGTGACACGTGATCATTGTTTGAGATGATTCTTGGTTTTCATGCTTACAACCCTTTTACGGAAATTGGGGTGTGGAATTCGGTACGTAATGTTCGGGTTTGGAGCCATGATTCTTAGTTTAGAGCATCCATTGATTTCATATTTTTCAATATTATCACATTCCTTTCCATTAGTTTGTGGTTTTGATTGTAGATTTGTTGCACTACCATGTTTTATCTTTAGTGACGTCAGCCACAGTTCATTGGATGCGCTAGTGCTTCCATTGCACGAACTGATTTGATGACTAATATGGCATATAACTTGGATTGACACCTAAAGGATATTGTTGTCAGTATCAGCCATAGCCGACCTAGCTGTCCGAATGGATATAATGAACGGTATCTATTATATACTGTATATAATTGGATACTTTTTCAGACGTTTTTAACTCGACGATCAACAATTCCACTCTTCAAACTTCGCCTAAACCAAGCCTTTATTCGACAGTACTTCGCACGACCTCCATCCCGATTGTCACTAATTAGTGAGTTAGTTTTTTAGACTATGCTGTAGGCCAGTAGCAGCCAACCTACTACTCGTAGGCTACACATGGTCCTCTAGTTGCTCGCCAAGAATAAAAGAACACATTTTTCTTTAAAGCGTTGCTGTGCGTTGGCATATCTCTGAATGGACTGGTTTCCGAGAAAAGTTAATGGGATCACTCGACTTTCTTCAAAACAATAAAAACCAATGAAATTATTTTGAGGTTTTAATGCTAATTACCTGTTTACCGACTAAAATTTGACAGTAACTTCTGAAATATTTTTTGTACAAATTTCTATAACTTCGCTCACCTGCGCATAGTTTTTTCAAAAGGATTTCCACTGACTTCATTATTTTTGCATATGATTGCATTCATATGCCACTCGCTATTTTTGAAAGAACAGTTATGGGACTGAAATTTTGTTTTCTGTACGATAACTGAAAATTACTACAGAAAACAAAATTTCACTGACAAGGATTTTAAAAGCAATAGAGTATGTTTTATGTGTTTCCGTTGCGTTGTTTCAGTAAGAAATTTTGGCATTTTTAACTAAACGTAAATAGAAAAATTGTATTTTTTTAAAATACTTTTCTTAATCAAAAGAAACAAAATGCACTGCATATAAATTCATTTTTATCTTTATGAAAACGTTTATTTTTAATATACAAGTGCCATATTAAAAGGACAAGCGAATTCATTTTCCCACTCTTAATACGTATAAGTGTCCTTTAAATCCCTTTATTACTTTATTACGACGAATTCGAGAATAGCTATGTATCTCCTTTCCCAAGCCGAAAAGTTGGGCTTCATTGTTTTTAGTTCACAGAAAACCAAAACTGTAGCTAAGTATTATGCCAAAAACAGCTCCAGGTTCAATTTTGTGATAATCAAAATATTATAGTCGCACTATTCGTTATTAGTTTGCAATCACTGCCTTGTTATGACTCTTTTGGATCATTTCAACCTTCGTCTTTTCGAGAATAGAAAGGAGGATATTGTCGTGCCGAGACAACTCTAATTTAAGCGGGAGTAGCGTGAGTCTGTTTGTTGTGCGCTTACGCATAGATCCATATGCGTATAATACGCCCACAGATATGAGACCCTTCGACACTTCTGCGCATGTCAACAGAAGGAGAATCCATTCCGATAATAGGGTAATCAATCCGTATTGTGGGATGAGTTGTTTATTATTACACGTGGGAAAATTAACTTCTCTTTTATGATCATGGTATGGTTGAGGATCCTGTTGAAATGACTCTGAAAATTGTACTTGTGATCCTAAAATACCAGACCATTAAATTTCACCAGGATGAATTAGTATTATTAGCATAATTGTTCGTTTTATGAAGAGTGAGAAAAAGACGTGAGGGCATCCTTGAAAGTTGAAAATGAATGCCGTCAAAAAAGGGGATGAAGACTATATTTTTCTCTCATAGAGTGGTACGTGATTGGAACGGATTGCTGTTGGACGTTGTGTGTGCAATTAGCGGGAATGAATTCAAGAACAGGTATGACAGCTGGTGCGAATAGTATGGCCTCCCTCGACAAGTTTGACTCCCTTAATAATAATAATAATAATTTCGAATCGGTTTAAATAAAAACTGTCTGATATGCGCATGTACTTTTTTGTTGTTTAATCCAGAATTACTTTCTGGATTAAACTTAAGCTGGAATTACTTTCACAACGAAAATCAGTGCGCTGCAACATATCCATTGACTAGATTGACATATTTTCAAACTCTTATAATTGTTTTCTTAAAACATAGTTTGAAATTGTTCGAACTTGTTTTTAAAATATACAGTTTGCAGTTGCGTTTTTGACGTGATAAGATATATGCTTCAGATTTACGTTATTCAAAAAGCTCTATCGAGTGGTGGCACTTTTGTTCTAAAAATTCAATGAATTTTCTTAAATTCGAATGTACTGTAGTGCCCTTATGACACACGACTAGTTTATAGTTTGTTTGTTTTTTTAACAAAAACGTTTTGTTTTGTTTAATTTCACTGACTACAAATGACACGACAAATCTCAAATTCCCTTCAACCAACCAATGTGGAATTATTCCAATTCAAATCATTTGAGCAGATTTTGCGAAACGTAAAACTGATGTTTCTGATCTGGTCTGGTTTCCAATATTGATATACAGATTCATTATGGCTACATCAATCCTTAGTGTCCAATACACGGCTTTCACATGCCTAGATAGGAACACAAACTTGTCCGACAAAACACAGATGCCTCATGGTTAATTGCTAATGGCTTCTTGGCCTACAGCGACATTAATTCTGCAGAGTGATGTCCTTCATTCGTTATAAAAGCAATTATACTCTCTCAGCTTCACCTTAATAACGTCGTGGTGGTTTGGTACGTTCTTGTATCACATAATTCCATATCGTTTTGCGTAAAAGTATTTAAAATGACACAGATTTTAACAAAAATGCCAAATGCAAATTTTATCAAATACTGTAAGTTGCTGTTATATATTATATATTCAGGTTGACGGATGAACACAGCAATTCTGCCAGGGTGCTTACAGTACATTATTACGATACTCGCCTTTATTATCATTATTATTTGTGACTAAGAAATTTGATTGTAGTATTCAGGAATTTTATGCTTGTGTAATATAATGTATTTGCTAGTTCGTGCACAACTTTGACTACCTCTAATAAACAAAGAAAATAAATAAAGCAGTACGTATGCTCTAGTTGTTCATGGTAACTGGCAGTACATTGCAAACGGCGAAAAAAAAAATATCCAAGTCATGCTGAAAAACAGACTCCTTCATCTAACCTTGAAATGTGTGAGGGAGGCTGACCTTGATAGGCACAGTGGTGATCGCTGCGGTTAGTGTAATCGCCACCCACATGTCTAGAAAGGGTGGTGAAGCGACTGCACCACAACTTGCTTAATTAGCCACTTGTACATTGAGTTCGGGCATCGTTTTATCACTGATTCTCTTCCTCGTGGCATTCTCGTTTTCAGTACCGGTTTATTCAATGCAATCTTGCAGAAAATGATCGTGAATAGTAAATTTTACGAGTCATGATACAACCGGGACTGTCTTAGAAACAGTCGACAGAGGGGTGGGGAGGGGGTTGATTCCATTAACAAAACATCCCCGAGGTTTCATTTCGAGCCACTAATGAAGACATTGAGTTCTGTAATTGGGTCATTAGGAAGTTAATTGCAGCGAGGTTTTGTGCTTAGCCACAACCGGTATCATAAATCCCCGGTACGTCTCTTTTTTTGATGTTCGTTTAATTACCAAAACTTGGCTATGTGTGTGTACTCGCAGACAAGCGGTGTCTTTTGTTTAGAACTGGGAGTAAGTTGTAATCCTGTCACTTTTTTTTTAATTTATTTTTTATCTGGAGGTTTTAGAACGCACACACACACACTAGAATCATAGAAAATTAGCTTATGCATATATATGGGTAGTATAGACAGTGAGAAAGATGAGTTTTATTATTTTAAAATAACATTTATGATGTATGTTTCCAACTACATTTGTATTTATCGAGTGATGATTTATAGTGAATAATTAAACTACTTCAGTATAAACAAGATGGCAAAGTATACTTCATAGATGGAACGCATAAAACAATATACTGCCATTTACTATAGCATACATGATAGCTATTTTTAAACAAAGCAAAGGTAAACCACGGTGGCACTATTCTTAGAAATTATGAATAGTTTAGTTTGAGGAAATCGAGAGCTGATTAATGGTTACAAAGTTTGTGTCACCTTTATACAAGCAATTTCGATATGCATTACAATAATTAAAATATGCCTCGTGGACTCTGTACTTTGCTCTTTTGATAGCATAGCTATGACTAATCAGACCGCCATTTGGTATCTATTTGGATTCTCATTGGTGAATGAGAATAATTAAAATCTAACTGCTATATGACATTATTGTACTTCGACGTTATTAAAGTTACAATTCTTAAATAAAAAGTTCTGTTCAGAAAAGCAGGCATTTTCTTAAACAAATATCACAAAATAGTTTTTGACAATTCCAACTATGAAAGACTGAAACCTTATAACGCATTACTTGGTTTAGTTGGCATTACGGCCAAACTAACTAAGCTGTGGAGCCAGTGCACGATGTCTGTTAACTGCGTGTGTTCTCCGGCCGGTTACCATGTTTCACGGAATAAAAACATGAGTTTCCAGGAAGGGGTAACCTTTCAATCTCCCTGTGAGCGTGACTAACTCACCATTACTTGCAAAATTCTTGTAAAAGTTCCTTGCGTCTGAGACAGGAATCGTACTCGCAATTGCTCTACGAAGACGCTAATACTGGCCGCTGGCTGAGGGTTTAGTTAAACCTGGATAAATCTGCTTCACTTTAGTCTTTGTTTTCTAAATCCTCAAAGGTAATGCGCAGTCAAATCAAAAATTTCTTTTAATTAGAGACAGCGCTAGATGCATGTCATGAGTACTTGCACGCTTTTCAGAAACATCCAACACGACTAATACTGGAAAACTGTTTTTATATTTTATGAAATTATCCATAAATGTCAAAACATTACCGTGTTTACTTATTGCTTTATCTTTCTGAATTAGATGTTTCTACTTTGCAACTAACATGCCATGCACTGGAATTCCACTCTGGCCTGGACGTTTGTGACTACACAATACTTGTGCATGAAGCTGGCAAATCTAGGCAGCTAATCCTTCTGCTCATTGGATAATACTGCTCTGACAAAATTTGTCTTTGAAAGGACATTGTAAGAGGGTGTATGTAACTGGGTATACCAGATACCTTTTTTAATGCTCTCGACTAGTGGTGCTCATCCGCTGGGTCATGGCCTTAAAGAGGACATGCGTGATGTGGAAAAAAAAGTAAACGATTCTATTTGTTTTTTTCTTGAAAGTAACTTATGCTGTGCTCTATCTTCCACACTGTAAAAACAAGGTAGCATCATTACTTACATTCACAACATTGAAGCAAATAAAGTATGACTGATATGAAAAAAAAAATGAAGACGGAAATAAATTATTATTTTCTCTAAATTTACCATTTCATGAATTTGTTTGCAGTCATCAGTATATTTTATTAATTTTAAAATTTAAATAAAATTATCAAAAGGTGACATGGATTAACGAAAGTGTGAAGAAACATTGTTAACTAAAATTTGCAGAACAAATTCATTTTAATATTTTAAAAAGGCCGGGTTGCATACTAGTTTGAATTATGAATTATTTTCGATTTTAAATTCTGAATTAGATTTTTAAATAAAAAAGCTTTACTGGTGCAGTTGAAATATCGGTTTCCATACTTTCATATTAAACACACTGCTATCTTTTGCATGGATCATTGGATAAAAAGAAGAAGGATCTACGCTTCGTACTGCTCTATAGAAGTTTTAAAGAGTGAGGAGAAAAGATTCTTAGGCCATGTTTCCGGGAGGGGGGGGGTGAAGTCGAATCTAAGTTCGGTTAGGGAACATTGCAGGCTTTCCTGTTTACTTTAGCTGTGCTTTTAGTATTGTCAGAAAGTGTGTGCAAGTTGTTCTTATTCCGAGAATCACTGAGTGCTGCAAGTGTGCAACGGCCCTACCCTTGCCTCTGTTCTCTCTCTCCCTTTTGCTCGCTATTTCCCCACCCGACGTCGGGCGAACACTTTGTACTTGAAGCACGTGCGATACTGCACCAACACACCCTACTTTATTGAAGTCACGGTGGGCAAACACCCACGACGCAACGTGGAGAAGGAGGTAGAAACCCGATTGCATCGTAGCCCTATAATTTGGAGGCTCCTTGTCAGGTGATGTGTATTAATCTCGGCCCCATCGCTATTATTGATAAGCAGAAGTTGTAAAAAATAATCAACAGCAAAGTTATCTTGGCATTCATGTCATTTATGATCAAGTTTGAAAGGGAAAGAACTTAAAAGAAAAAAAGGTCCTTGTTTAGTGATGATGTCACTGTACATGAATATGCGCTTGTTTCTAACCAAGCTAAGGCAAACCGTTATTTACGTGGGATGAAACTCTAGCTTGCATATATGCAAATTATTTTGAATTTCATAGGAAACTGTTCATTTAGGACACCAGAAGACCTTAAATTTTAAAATGAGTGGTTACGTATCAGTTTTTAATATGAATCCTATACATGAAGTGTTGTAAGTCTATCTTTTTAATACTGTGCCGTAGGTGGGTCCAAGATAGATAATCCAGGAGCTCTGTTCTAAAGACCATACATGGCACTTATTTCAAGCCTTCCAGTAAGCAGAATGACGGTTTCACACCAGAAAACGAAAATCTATCTGGAGGCACCCGCGTTCCTACGGGTTCGAACCAATAGTCACGTTGGAATGTCGAGACCCCCATTTACCCCCGGCCAACTAGATTGGCAGTTACTAGTTTCTGAGCGCAGTTTCTTTTCATTGCGACCATTGATTATAAAGTTTATCTATTTCTGAGCTTGGATATAAAGCTGGTGAGGTGGATAAAAAGGTGGCTAATGGAGAGACATTAGAGAGCAGTTTACGGAGGAATTGAGTCCTTGAAGGAAAATATTCAGTTATTTGCTGATGATGTAAAACCGAGTAGATCAATAATTAATAAGGACTTGTGACAATCTTGCATGGCGACTTTTATAGACTAACTGTATTGGCAAAGAAGAATGGCTGTTAGTTTAATGTAGCAAAATGTAAGGTTATGTATTTTGGGATGAAGAGATTATCAGCTGTGTACTGCATTGATGGAACTGAACTGCAAGAGGCTACAGATTTCAGGGTGCTAGTGGTTAAAGTTTAGAAGCAATATCGCAAAAAGTGACTAAAATCACTCATAGGAATAATTGGTTATTGAAGAACACCCTAACATGCAGAGGGAGGTTATCATGCCTCTTTATAAGGCCTCGATCGTGATACTGCCCCATCTTGACTATTGCACACAGATCTGTTCACATGGGTTTCTTGGAGATGTAGTAGAGGTGAAGGATCCAGAGGAGAGTGACCAAGATAGTGGCAGATCTGTGGGATGTCCTCGTGAGGAGATTAAAGATCTGTGAGTTACAGAAATTGGCGGATAGGAGGAAAAGGGGAGATATGACAGAGACATAAGCCCTTACTAACTAAACACTTAAGAAAGTGTTTAGTTAGTAAGGGCTAAGGGATAGATTTTTGGTGAGACTTGTGAATGAGTGGAATGGGTTTGTCAGAGTCGGTTGTGAGTGCCGTGTCTGTGAGTGAGTTCAGAACAAAGTATGACAGGTATTGTGCAAATGAAGGTTATTATTTGTTTTTCGGAATGTGAGTGGAAAACTCGTGATAAGTTTACGCGGACTTCATGGAGGTGTCCATAATAATAATGATCAGTCATGTATCAGTCACTTCTTCAGAGCATGAGTTTTCCATTCTTCATTTTCTGGGGGAGGGAGCAGGCATAACAGCATGCAGGAAATTAAAGTCGAATGAATTCTATTTGTCCCAGACATCTACATTTGCTTCCAGCACGATCAGATGTTTGTCCTTTTTTTAAAATGTGATTTTGTAAAAATGACTTTTAAAATGAAACTTTCTTTGTCACACTAACCTTAACATTGCATACAAACTAAATATCATAGCGATATTAATACGAATTAATCGATTCCTGCTTCTTAACAGCCAGATGCAATGCACATTTTATCCGAGAACGGACAAGCCACTCAGAGAGAGTGTGTTATATATCTTTGTTATTTAGTTAGTTGCTATCATCCGCAGCACTTCATGAATGAAATGCCAAAAATGATTAAAGTAATTTATCCTGCAGACAACAGACTTTCTCCTAAGCCAATTAACTAGTCACTCGCACGCAACGTCTTAATGGAATGAGAGAGAGAAGAAATGAGTAAAACAAGATGCCATCAGCCAAGTCGCTGTTGTTGTTGTTGTATCAAAATGATCATCTTTAATTAGTTTTTAGAATATCAGACGGGTAGTCGTAAAACTTTTTTTTTTTTTTAATCGTTCTGTAAGGAGTACTGTTTGAGTTTACTTCCCATTTACTTCAAGTTTGCTTTATTTCTTTTATTTAATAGATCCTCCCACGTTTTTAATGCGAAGTTTAGGCGCTTCCCCTAATATCTAGTTCCTCATATCTGAGGAATTAGATATTAGGGGACTTATAGGATTCAGTAATGACTGCCCCAGCTGGGTCTTCTTGACGAAATGTAATTTTTAAATTCCAATCAGTTTTTGTGCCGACTGCCCAGTTGCTGTGGCACCTGCTAGAAGAAATTCATGGCGGACTATGCTGCCATAACTAAAAAAATATGGTAACACGATGAGGGGAACGGTAGTCCTCGATTGACATCACCTTGCAACAGTGGTGGCTCGTACATAAGCACTGCAGCACCCCCAAGGAAAAAAATTAAATTTTGTTTGTGTTTATAAATAATAACAATGCTTACAACATTATATAAATGCAATACAACATGTTAAAGGTTACTATTTGTGAAGGTTATTATTTGTTTTTCGGAATGTGAGTGGACAACTCCCGATAAGTTTACATGGACTTCATGGAGGTGTCCATAATAATAATGATCAGTCACTTCTTCAGAGCACGAGTTTTCCATCCTTCATTTTCTGGGGGAGGGAGAAAGCATAACAGTATACAGGAAATTAAAGTTGAATGAATTCTCTTTGTCCCAGACATCTACATTTGCTTCCACACACGATCAGATGTTTGTCCTTTTTTTAATGTGATTTTGTAAAAATGACTTTTCAATCAATCAATCAACTAACGCCTTTTATTCCCTAATAGGGAGTAGGCGAGGCCTTTATACCCTATCTAGCTTTTGGAGACTGAGTGGGCAGTTCAATCTCCACCGGTAGCCAATCAGAGATAGCTTGCCCATGTCCATCACTAATTATAGCAGCCGCCAATGAAGAGGCGGCCATCAAGTCTGCCATCTCTTGGTACCTAGCCCTAACAAGATATGTCACTGTCTGAAATAATGTGGGTACTACGGTCGATTTTCTCGAGTTTACGGGACGAAAAACCCGAGTTTCCGGGAGGAAAAACCCGCTTGCCTGTGCCTTTTAAAAATGTAATTTTCTTTGTCACACTAACCTTAACATTGCATACAAACTAAATATCATAGCGATATTAATGCGAATTAATTGATTGAATAGTTAATCGAATAACGTTGCTTGAATAGTTAATAATTGGAATTGTTCGATTAACGCTTTAGATTACGAAACATATGCACTGCGATTTAACGCTGTGTCGGAATTATCACATTTGGCCAATTGCAACTAGACTAGCCGATATTCGTTTGCGCTTCTCATTGCACGTAACAAGTGATTCCGACACTGCTCGTTTGGGCAGTGTATCGTATGCTTGCGTGCTTTATTTCTGTGAAATACGAAACTTTTATTATTGGTGCGTGTTCGTGGTGAGATGAACTATTTTTTGTAAATCTTATTTTATTTTGTTAAAATAACATATAATTATTTATTTATTATAAATACAAGGTTGAATTATGACGATTGTCACTGTTGAAAATATGAAAAGAATTATATTTTTTCAATTATCGTTACATGAAACAAATGCACTGCGATCTAACGCCGATATTCGTTTGCGTTTGTCATTGCACGTTACAAGTGATTCCGACACTGCTCGTTAGGGCAGTGTCGCTTACAGATAAATTGTATGCATGCGCGCGTTATTTCTGTGAGATACGAAACTTTTATTATTGGTGTTTGTTCGTGGTGAGGGTGAAATATTTTTAATAAAGCAATTTTTTCAGTATGTAAATTTATTTATTAATGAATTCGTTACATTAGGAAAAAAAAGTTTTTTTTTTTTTTTTTTTTTGTTGTTGTTGTTGTTGTATATGCAGTACCCCCACTTAATTTCACCGGCCGCCACTGCCTTGCAAGCTTTACCGTTTACTTCAAAACACTTAAAAACAGTTGCATAGCTTTTCGGTATTTTTGTACGTCATTTTTCATTATTTCATATAACTCTGTTCTTGATTTCCTAAGATTGTGTAATTATATCGCAATGACAGACTTTGAATAGAACACAAAACTTTCCGTTCAGTTGGTACTATTGCTGCGATCCTCCCCTACAAGATGTTCATTCATTCCAGATAAAAGGGTTAGGTTTGCTGCTGTTTAGATTATGCCAGAGTACCTAAGCCTATAAGATCAGGATATTAATGTATTCTGAAGCTGGTTTACATGTAACGCTGTAAAAATCCAACAGCAGGAAGACGTGTGGAATCGGCTAACTCATCTTTGCTTCAAAAGCCTTACACATCTCTCCCTCGTGCTACGACGGGAATCGAATCGGCGCTTTTCCAACCAAAGAGCGTTATCGATTGTAGCAAGGAGTTCTCTCCGATAACGGATCTTTTTGCAGAAACAAAATATTTCTTTAGTTATAATTTAAAAACAGCTATAACCAAACAACTAAAGTCAACCGAAGGTGACTTATCTGGTCTCATACAGAACTCACTTTCAGGCGAGAGGTCGTAGACCGATCAAAGAACACATTGCAGGGAATAATCATTAATGCTGTAAAGTATATCCTTTTAAAGTGTAGGAGAAAGCATTCAGAAATGTGTATTAGGGGACTGATTGAGCAGAAATTTCATACTTTTTGCTCTGAGCAATGAAACAGAAATAGCGCGAGATTGTAGTCGTGGTTATTTAGAATTACAGCTGAAGCTGTGTGTGTGTGTGGGCACGCACGCCTTCACAAAATTCCTTTACACAATGCTTAAGTAGCAATATATTCTTGTAATTCTTATCATCCCTTCTCCAAGGGTTATATTTAGCATTCTTCTCCCTCTTTTTATAATCAAGCTAGTTGTCATAGCCAAAGATACACTCTGCTATGGGGTACACTCTCCACCAAATTAGCAGTTCCTCAAAGGAAAGAAAGTTGCTATAATAGTCTTAGTGGCACGTTTCTGGCTTGAGTCAGAGCAGAATTCGTTTTTAGTTAGAATTACCACTAATTATTTCTAAATGCACTTTTCTAAATTGCTTTATTTTTCTTTTTAATTTGCCTTCTTCATTAGTGTTGATGTTAGAATTAGACAATAAAATAACAAGTGTTTTTAATATGGCAATACGCGATCGACAGTGACATTATGATTTGTGCTTATTACACTTAAATTCTGTTCATTTAGCGAAGTTCTGTTGATAGTTTTAGTATGTTGAGAATCTCTTAATGTGTTTCTTGAAGATTTGGAAGTTGTATTTATTGGGAACAACGACACGAGGAGACTGTTCCAAAGAACAGAAGTATATGGAATGAAGAAAGCAGATGAGGAATTGGTTCAGTAAGTCTGGAACTGGAGCTGAATAATCTGAAACCTGTAATATTTGTGATGAAAGTCGAAATATTATTAAATCATGTTTATGAAAATACTGTGATGTCGAGATCTCTTGTTTTTAAATGTTTTTAAATGAATGAAGCCTTTTAAAAACAGATAAACCGTAAGATTAATTTTGACTGGAAATTTTGAGAAGTTTGCAAAAATGGTTCAAAAATGCATCTTCCAAAAGAGTTAAAATTTTGGTTTTAAATTCCTGTTGTTTTACAAATAATTATAGATGAAAGGATGTTAATATGCAACGGTTTGTAACAGGAATTATCATTAATAAATCTGATTTAACACAATTCAGTATTTATGTCATTATTATTACATGTCACTTTGATGGAAGGGGGTGGGGATAGCTTGGAATGTAATGGGATAATTAAATCTGTGGGAGGATATGCGGTAAGTGATTGATTAAAGGTGAGCGGCTAGGAACGAGTGTAGAGAAGTCAGAGATGAGAGGTGTCATGGATGGGAGTAGTTATAGACCTAAGAATGGATTGCTTTTTATTTATGAATGCCAATAGTATAAGGAAACGAAACTGTATTGAATGAGTTCATTCGCCGAAATTTGTTGGAATAAGTGAAACGGTTGGACGATGATATCCTGACAGAAATAGAAATGGAAAGGTGTGATGATTTTCGTGAGAGGAGAGAGACAAGAATGCAGTACTGTTGATGAGAGCAAGAGAATTATAGGCTTGGGAGTGTGACAAAGAAATGTATGGACAAATTGGCTAGTAAACAAGAAAATGGTGACCATTATGGGGGATTTTAATTAGAGTCATGGATAGAAATGAGGAGATAGCATCTAGGAACAAGGAAAAGGAAGTGTTTGAGGGACCAACTATCTTAGACAGTATTTAACGGAAAACATTCGAGGATCAAGAGTCTTAAATCATATTATCAGAGAATGTGATTTGGCATAGGATGTTGAATGTCTTTCCAGTTTGGTGACAGTGATCATGAGATGATTACCCGGATGATGGCCAGCCATACAAAGACCTGCGAGGAAAGGATACTAGATGATATATCCTATCTAGGCAGATTTAACTAGAGATATGCAGTTGATGCAAAGTTGAGGGAAACAGTGAGGAGTAGAGAAGATGCTGTGACTTTATGGGAGGATCTGAATAAACTGTGTGAGTGTCATTGCCACTTCAGTGTTACAAAGAGTAAGGTTTTGAAATGTGGTAAGCACGAATGAATGTGGAGTTTAGAGTTGGTGGGGAAATTTTGAAGTTGATGGAGATAAGTGATCTGGGAATGACAGTGGAGGACAGGACCTAAAGTTTAGGCGCAGAGAAACTGAATAACCAGTAGAGACAGAAGCAAACCGCAGCGAAATTATCTGGCACTTGCGAATTGGGAAGATATCCCTCCGCGAAGTGGGAAGAGGAATGTCTAGTTCATCAGAATATTAGAGTTTGTTTTGGTCGAAAACGCTTTCGGACAAAAATGCCTTAGAAAAGTCCTATACCATGTGTCGATTTATGCAATAGTGACGTAACTGTTCCTGCATTCTGTTCTGCTTGCGACACTGTTGCAGTTTTTCCTTGCATTCTTTGTCCAGTAGTATTCTATGTCTGTAGATCTCCGTGTTCACGGTACCGGTTTGCTTGTTTTAACGAAAAAACCCGAGTTTCCATGGGCGGGGAACCCTCTACCCATGTATGATGTATAAGACTGGCTAACTTATCTTTTGATTCAAAAGCCCTGATAAAAGTTCTTCACATTATAGACCAGGTCTTTCCAAACAACGGTTCTATCGAAACCAACAAAACTATGGAAGCTCTGCATGTCTGTAACTTCAAAAACCACTGTGTTGTTTCGTTTCCCAGAGTGTGGTTTGCGGCCGGTTACTGGTTCTTGAAAAAAAAAAAAAAAAATAAATAAAATAAATAATAAAATTAAATACCGATCGTCAAAAAATATAAAAATTCAGATACTGAATGCGAGCTGTTGATAGAAAAGATCAAGTTATAAATAAACAAAAAATAAAATTAAACTGCAGATATATTTAATGATTGTTTATTTACTCTCACACGCCTAGAAAATACGCATATAGTACGGGGTCCATTGCCCAACCGACTGATAACTCGCTGACGTCAGACCACTACTATAGATGACGTGACAACATGGACCTAAATCGTTGACAGTCAGTTCGCTTCGCGTAGTATGTGATGCCATAAAGTGCGTCAAGTTCTTTTTTTTTTTTTTTTTCAAAAAGAAAGTTATTGCCTTTCCATTGTCAATGCACATAAAGAACAATAACTTCTTTTTTTAAAAAAAATTAGAATTTGTTGACCGTTTGCTGTCTTACGCTATGGTTGCGCCTTTTAAAATAGTTCTGTTATTTGCATTTTAATCGTGTTCCATTGTCAATGTACTGCAAGATGCCTTAGATACGAAACTTTTACTTGCATTCAATTCGATTCTATATTTTCAACAAAAATGGAAGAACCAATTCCAGAACGCGAAACGTTTGCCTTAATAAAATTACTGGACCTATTACGATCTCTTATTAATACATTGTTTATTTTGAATCTGTTTTCGGTTCTAATGTTTTATCTTGCTTTTAAAATAGTATTAATTGTACAGAACAGAGGTTGTTTCTGTTATGGTGGCATCGTCTTAACCTTCCAAGGTCAGAAAAGGAACTTATTGAGAAGGCTGTTGATGAATGTTTCGAATTTAGTCACGAAAATAAAAACATGAGTCACGCCATTTGCTGGCCAGAGGTTGTTTTTCCTTGTGAGTCATGGTACTTACTTTTGATAGGACTTGAATACAACATTTCAACTACGACCATGAAATAACTGGTCGGTTTGTGAAATGTGCTTGCAAAATTAGGGTACTGGACAAATATATAACTGCACGTCTTTCTTGATTGAAAATGATCTTTCTAACGGATTTATTTATTCATTATTGAAGAGAGAGAGAGATGGAATTAATTTGAAGCTGAACCTAAACCTACAGGTCACAGAGGATTACATCTAAAGATAATCCTCTATTCCCTGTAGGTTTAGGTATAAGGTATATTAAGGTATTAAGTCTTATCCTTAGGTATTAGGTATCTTAGACTTCTTCTTCTTCTTCTACGCGTTATTCCCGCTTCCTATGCAGGGTCCGCGTGTTACTTTTAGATGCGACTTCTTGTTAGTACTACTCCCAACCGACCCGTCGCCTGGTCTGCCGCTGGGGGGGGGGGTATATTTTTGACTGTAGAGGCGTATGTTCACGGGGCCGGTTTGCCTGTTTGCGGGATGAAAAACGCCAGATAAACTGGCGGGAAAAACCCTACTGACCGCGCCCAAGACCGGCTAACTTGACTATGCCTGAGGAAGATCCTCAAATTCCTCACGTCTACAACGGGAATCGAACCTGGGTCACTCCTTCCCCAGGCATATGGTTGCGAAGCGCAAAGCCACTAGGCTAACCGCGCGATCATTAGTATCTTAGACATACTAAGAAATTCCACCTAAGATTATAAAATGAAATTTTCATCTTAAATTGTATCTTATCTTACTATTAGTCTATTCACGATAAATAAAATTAGAATAAAAGTAGTATTTTATATATATATATAAAATTAGTAATAAAAGTATCTTTATATAAAAGATACTTTTGTATCTTTTATATAAAGTTTTTAAAGTTGTACTAAATGTCCTGGATATTCAATTTTCTTCGTAATAATCCAAAAGTGCAAAATAAAAATGGTGTTTATCCTTTTAAATACGATTTGAAATTGGGGAGGAGAGAGAGAGACTGCGTGGATTAATCTCTAGATCTTTACATTTTCAACAGAATCAAAAACCCAATTTTTCTCTGCAAGGTTTAATTCAGTTTTTAACATTTTTAATTAAAATATATCGAAATAAAGGTTAAATATAATACCATACTGTAAGCGAGACGATTATTCTCAGCTTCAAGTTGTTCTCCAAAATCCTATCGTGAGTTTTTATTATTATTTATGTTTTGAGCACTTAAAAGTAAAAAAAAATTCTCATTAGGTCCTTTGATTTGCAAACTTTCAAGGTTCTAGAAAAACGGAATTAATTTTTTGAATTTCTTGTCTAAACGAGCGTCTTAAAAACAGACGTTGCACTCATGCGCGTTAGAAATTTCGGCCAGAAATTTTCAGTTTTCATATTTGAAAACTAAAATTTAAAGATGCAGAAAGAACTCCTGGAAAACTAAATCATCGAAAAAGTGATTACATCTCATAAGAAAACTCTTAGTCATCCCACACCCAGCTTTCTGTAAGTAAAATTTTAAAGACGCCACCTAGCAGTTCCGGAATTAGTTGGGTTTATTGTTGCAACCCTGCGTCCTGAAATCGGGTTACTAATATTAGCCGCGAAGCCGATGCAGCTGCCCCACTAAGATGCTTGTTTCCTAACAAGGGCACTTAACATCTTAGCTAAGTGCATTTCCTGGAACTGTGAGCGTGATGATTGTAGGTTTTGAATCTTACGGGTTTCCCAGACGCGTAATAAATATTCAGCATCTTTCTAAGCATACTTAATAGTATTTACACGAGTGAGTTGCGTCATCTCCTTAACCATATACTGAGTCCCTCCCTCCCCACTAACTCTCCCCCCCCCCCAGTTTTCTCGTCACGTCGTCATCTTAATCAACCTTGAAAGTTATCAGAATGAAACCGACAAAAAGGCTCCCTCTGATGTGCAAGGTCCTGCAATACACGTAACCCTCGGAGCTAAAACAGGTATGTTTACATGGCACCTTACTGTGTCAAGGTTCGGTTCGGCGGGAGTCACGGTTCATTGATGCCATGAATGAGTAATCAAATTGGTGTTGCCTGGCTACAAGAACGGAAACAACTCTTTTTAATGTAGTTAAGCATTTTAGCCAGTCAAGATCACTACAGACGTCATGAGTACAGAGCGGTTAGCTTTGTTACCTTTTGTAGGAATATTGTTGAAGGAATACTTCTGCGAACTAGAAGCTTAATGTATGGAGTGTTAAGCAATGATGTTTACACTTTTCTATATACCCATATTAAGACTTCTCCATTGTCCTCAAATGTCTTCCATGGCCCTAGCTCGGAATTGATTTTAAAACCATACTTTTTTTTATTATTATTATTAATGTGAGAAAAGATGGGAGTGCAAAGGCAAGGAACAGCAATCCTAGTAAAAAAAAATCCCGTTTTAAATTCTGTAACAGAAATTACCCCTCGTCTGCGCCGTTAGCCGAGTGGTCACGCGCTCCGTAACCATATGCCTGGGGAAGGAGTGTCCTGCGCTCGATTCTCATCGCCGACGTGAAGAGTTGAGGATCTTTCTCAGACATAGCCAAGTTAGCCGGTCTTGGGCGTGGACTATAGGTTTTTTTCTCCCCAGTTTATCTTGGGTTTTTCCTCCCGCAAAGCAGGCAAACCGGTCTTAAGAACACAACACTTCACAGACAATTACACATGGTTGAGCGTGAGGATAACGACCCCACCTCGAAGTGAGTTATGAAACCCAGAAATGGGAGAACAAGGCCCTACAGGGCTGTAGTGCCAAAGAAGAAGAATAAGAACAGAAATTACCCCAGTATCTTCAAGATTAATCTCACTCAGATTCGAGGAAAAAGAGAAAAATATACAATACATATATTAAGATAATACAACTTTATGCCCCAGATCTAATAATATGAAGAATTTCTCTCCATTCTACAAATAGAAATTGGTAAAAGATGTTGATAGTAATGGTAGACTTAAAAGCAAAAATAGGCAGGTATTCTGATGATATGGAAAGAGTAATGGGATTGATGAAAGAGGCGATAGAATCCTTGAATTTTGCAAGACACATGGACCTCACACGCGAGAAAACTAAAAACTACATGGATTATATCTTGGTCAACAACAAATGGAAAACATCATTTCAAAATGTGTAAACCTTAAAAATAGATATGGATTTCTGATCATGAAATTCTATTAGTAACAAAATATTACAGAAAAGAGAAAGCTTACCTGAAATAATAGATTTGTGGCCCCTAAAGAAAAAGATTAAAAAAAACATTCTACTCAGAGCACACCTGAATTTCTAGAAAATCACGAACCGTTAAAAAAAAGAGCAATAAATTGCATCTAATATTATTTATTCACATTTGATGTCTGTAGACGCCGTGTGGTCACTCTCGTACCGCCTAGGGTTTTGAAGCCTTCTGCTAGAAGTGGATCGCAGATTCCCTTTCCATACAGAGTTAGTAGGGCAATCACAAACATCCATGTCCACGACGAGATTTGAAACCGCAGCCTCTTTGCTGGAAAGTAGATACACTAACCACTCAATCAACCAGGCCGGCGATCTAAACGTCGAGAAGGAAATTCAAATTGGATGCAACTATCCATCATAATACAAAATTAGCATATAACACATACTATATACAAGAATGTGCAAATTATAGACCAATAACGTATTAAGGCACACATAAATTATTTATCAGAATTATACAAAACAGAATTAAAACAACTTAGGGGAGAGAGATCTACAATTGATTCAATGTATACTCTTTTTCAATTAGCTTAATTCATGTGAGAAAAGAACAGAGGTCTTTAATGCTGTTTTATAGACGTTAAGCAAGCATTTAACTCAATAAGTAAAAATAACTTTTAGAACAAAAAATAAAAGAGAA
The DNA here is from genome assembly GCF_054136105.1 of Typopeltis vanoorti. Taxonomy (NCBI): domain Eukaryota; kingdom Metazoa; phylum Arthropoda; class Arachnida; order Uropygi; family Thelyphonidae; genus Typopeltis; species Typopeltis vanoorti. The sequence goes on from NC_143563.1 coordinate 14,081,144, forward strand.
GTAAATACTCAATAAATCGCCCTGCATTACTATAAAAATACTATGGCAACAAAAAAATTTGGAGCAGCTGAAACTGAAATACTAATTGAGAGGTGTCATGTAGGGATGTCCGCATTCACCTGTACCTAGAAGAACTAAAAGAGTCTATTCCAGAAAACATGGGAATAACTGTGAATTGACAAAATTTACATCATATGAAATATGCAGATTTTAGTATTATTTACAGATCGTATTGAAAAAATTAAACTGCATGATCGCAAACCTACATAAAAACTAGTAAAGACTATGCAATGTAGATACATTTTAGTAAAACCAAAACAATGGCAGAAATGGAGAAGACCTTAACTTGGAAGTGGAAAGAAATAAACTGGAACAGGTCAAAAAATTTATTTACTCAGCACATTGGTCACAGACAAGCTAAATTATGAAGAAACTATTAACCAGAATAAATCTAGGGTAATGTACTATGACCAAACTTACAAATACAGCTGTATATGGAAATATACACGTCTCTCCAAAGAACTTAAAATCAAAGGCTATACTTTAATAGCACTCTCCACAGTTCTTTATGGCGCAGATAGAAACCATTAAGAGTACAAGTGGTCTGAACTATTACAGAAATTTAAATAATTTGCTGATAGATTGGACTGGAAAGCTATCGTTTATGATAGACACTCAACAAAATTTAGGCGGTGAGAACGATAAATTATTACAAGACATGCCACTATTTACAAATTCGAAATGAAGTTAAATTTTTTGCTTAAATAAATTCAGTATTATGCCGGAGGTTTCTTCAACTTTTTTTTGTTTGTGTGTGTGTGTGTGTGTGTGTGTGTTAAAGATTGTCGTATTAAAGAGGATTAGGTTGTGTTTTGTGTGGAATAGACATGCTGATACGTGATCAGAAAATTGATAAGAAGGGCACCTCTCTCCTCATCGCATTCATAAGAACAGTATGTTATCTTTTGTTACGGTGGTAGAAAAATTCCCCTCCGGAAACGGGGGTTCTCTTTTAAAAAACAGACGAATCAGCTGGAGAACACACGCAGTTGCAGACACAATACAACTCGCCTTATGGTTTTAGCTACTTCGTCATATCCTAAACACGTTCCCTCTTCCCACGCTGTTGTTTCTTAATAGAAATATTTCCGACTGGTAGTAATGTAACCCCGCCTCTCTCTCTCTTTCTCTCTCTCTCTCTTTCTTTCTATTTGTATTTGTTTAATAGTTGAATTCACTTTTTTTTACATCTTTTAATTGCATGTGTTCTGGCCAGTTTCTGTTTTGCTGGATGAAAATCCCGGGTTTCCGGCAAGAAAAGCTTTCCACCTCCGTATAAACCGGATAATCCACTTTCAGATGAGAAGAAAAAAGAAAAACTTTAAAAGTTCTTTGCGTCCCAGACAGGATTCGAACTCAGGTGTTTACAATCAGAGGACATCACCAATACCTACCGCTTGATACTGTGAACACATCAGATTTCAATAAGCAGGCTATGCCTACAAAGCGATTTAACTGTTGAACAAAAACAGGAAATAATAAAAAAAAAAAGGCTATTTAATACATATTTTGAAAGAAAATATAGTCTTTTCATATAAAGAGGACGGTGGTATAATGCTTTTACAACTGTATTAAGATGTCTCCCGGTATCATGCATTGGTAAGGAATGGTGTATTCTTCTAATCCAGAAGAATGCGGTTCTAATCCTGACTTGGAAAAAAAGATTACTTTTCCAACGTTGCATGATTTCTTAAACTGTTGGCACCATTCTGTTTTACTGGAGCTTCCACTGAAAACAAGTTCCTTCCTTCAATAAGGGTGGGAAAGGTCTGATACGAATATATGAAAAGTAGTACTTTTATAACCCTGGCAAGTAGAAAAGATACAGTAATTAGAGAGATTCCCTGGTGTAGGCAGAGAGTAGAAACGTTTCTTAAAAGCTACACACCTCTTCAAATGCAGTAAATAACTAGTATTAACGAAATTAATCGTGGAATACGAAACACTCCCTGAGAAGCCGTGGGTTTTCTCGTGTCTATCAAGGGTTAAAAAATTGTTCGTCGTGACTCTCATACAGGATGGACCTAAACTAAAAAAAAATAAGTTGTCTCCGTTGTCTTTAACTAATTTATTTCTTGGAATACTGGAGGTCAGGAGATGTCCTTAACTCTTATGTGTGTATTAGTGTCAGTTTAAATGACTAGCGCGTGCAGGGAGAAGATATTTGCCGACATATCCGTTTCACCGAACTCTATCTACAAAGGGGGGGGGGGTAATTATGTGGTCTTTTTTTAGAAACTTTGAATTGCTTCAAGTTTAATCTAAAAAAATGTGAAATCATATGTGAACGATACGCGATGTCGACTGTTAAGATACCTATGAAACCTACTGGTGAATTTAATTAGTTAAAAACAAACAAAAAATATATTTCCGAGAAAATGTATTGTGCTAGACCTTCGGAAAAATATATTCGAAAGTCCACTAGACACAGTAAGCGATATATCCTTATTCCTAGCCAGAAATATCCCTTCCTGTGATTTTCATAATTATGCTATTTATTATTAACTAGTCCATAATAATTCATAATGAACTCGCCCTCAAGTCGCCTGACGTAGTTAGCTTGACTGAGGTTATTATACTTGGAAAACACTTCCTCATATTCTTATAATTTTATACTTTAAAGCAGGGATTCTCAACCTATGGTACGCGTACCACTGGTGGTACGAAAACAGATTTGCTTACTGGTACATTTATATCTTGAATTAAATATAGTGGTACGCCACTGGAAAAGATTGAGAACCCCTGCTTTAAAGTATTAGCAGTTTGATTAAACAAAGAGCGAGTAAAGATATACTGTATTTTTTTTTTTTTTTTTTTTATGATAATATCTATAATGATTTCACACTCAGTTAATAATAACAAACATTTTTGCTGGATTGAATAAAAGTGGATATTTTTTGTTAAAAACTCTCATAATTTTGTAGACCTGTTTTTATAAGGATTTTATAATAAAATAATCAGTTGTATTTATTCATTTTATTTTTCCCCCTTCTGTTTACATTTGCCACTAGATGAAGAACTTTAAACAGCGTGCTCATTGGCTGAAAGTTTTCGTCTGCTTCTACGCGTATTGCATATTCTATTTGCGTATTACAAATGAATAGTTATATACGTACTCTGTATGATTATATACATATTTTATTTGTGAGGTCCGCGGTGAGTTAATTTTAATACTTTAGGATGTCTATACAAGATTGAATAATTATGAAACCTATCTTTTACAATAAGGTATTTTATTCAAAGTTTCATTTCGTTTTTTTAATGATATTATAATTGACTTCCAAGAGACTTATGAACATTGAACATGTAACGGGGAGGGGAATCCCTTGACATCTCATTGTAGGTGAGAAGCTTATGTATTTAAGCATCAGTTGGAGGTGGTATGTCTCTAACACTACTTGATTCTTGGCTCATCCATCACAAAGCGCGTGCCATTCAGCCGCTGTCATATCCATCTCGAAAACCAATTGTGTGGGTATTTGACCGGGGGGTGGGGGGGGAAGTCTTCCATTCCGATGCCATCTTTCCGAACCCTATTAGCTCCTCTTTACGATTCATCAAGTATCTCTCACGATAGGAAGCAGTTGACCTTTCGCCTGAGATACTGACTTGGTGTCTTTTTGCTGTGATACTGGTTATTGATTTTTCGCGTTCACTTTTGACCTCTCATACTCCCTTTTCGTTTGCCGCCCTAAGCGGTGTGTACTTGAGTTAGATAATTGCATCATACCAATATGTTTACTGCCACGTTAAGAGATCACACAGAAACTCATTCAGACCTCATTGCTTCGCCAACAACTTTATCATTGTGGGGTTTACTTTTAACCCTGGACAGCTCGCTAAGATATACGACAGGGACAATAAGACTACTTTGTGTCAAATCGTTTGACGAATTGCATCATCGAGGCCAGGTCAAAATCAGGATAATATATTTCGACGTCATAAAGCGACATATTATTGGCGTTGTCTAATACATTTTTATAATTAAAGTACTTTCTGTTACTAGGTTTTAAAAACGAAATGAAATATATACGCGTAGAAATGAATCATATAAATTTTATTCTTATCTATGTTTTGGAGGTTTCTCGCCAGCGCTTGATTTACATGAGTAGGCGGCATTTACCATTTTTGAATATTTTTTTTTTAGAAAGGAGGGGGGAGGGTGAATTTATCTCTTCCAGAAACTTCTATTGATTAAGGATTTTTCTCTTATCAGATCAAGTTAACCAGTCGTTAGATTATTGAAGACATGTTTTTCAGTTTTAAAATAACTTATATTGCAGCTGTACCTATAGGACGGAGCTCAAATATAATGGTAATATTTAGCATTATATAATATGCCCCCCCCCTTCGGTGCACAGACTAACTCTGACTGGAGAACATAGTTTTCCAAATGACATACATCACAGCAGCCCCTTAGTCGTTTCGTAGATAAATTGAGCTACCCAATCCTGCAAGAAAAAATTACTCACATGTTACGAAAACTGGCTTGTTTAGTATGTGCTTTATTGTCAGTTTTTTTATTTTATTTTATTTTTATTTTTCGTGTTTTTATATAGCAATTCATTGTGAACTATTGCTGTAAAACCAGACATTTACAACACACAAAAATGTGAAATCATGTGCGTGTAAAATACTGCTGCTATCCAGAAGTACCAAAATTATTTTGTTATTGGCAACTTTGATAACGCTACCACTATCAAGGCTGTATCCATGAGTTCGATTTTGTTGAAAAACAGAGTGAAATACACACAATTCCTAAACTTCTGCAGGTTAATATATCAAATAGAAAAATGGAAATTATAAACAGAGGACTATTACAGTGCTTGCTGTTTTAAGCGTTCAGCAAAGTCTTCAGTGGTGGTGATTAATAAGGAGAAATGTGGTATCAAAAATTATGAACTGTCTAAAATCTTTAGTTCCATCTGAGGGGATTCTTACCACAATGATGCACGATGCAATTTTTTTCTCCCCGTATTCATCCGAATAAGCTAATATGTGACACATTTCATTCTGTAGTCATTAGAACATAACACGAGATGAATGCTTGTCACCTATAACTAGTTTCAAATAATGGATAGTATGCTTCGAAATTGTCTGGCATGTCATATGGATACGGTGAAGTACATTTTTATGGTTTTTCTTTTGAAATTTATAAAATATTTTTTTCTCTTTTAAATTCGTATTTTTTTTTTTCTTTATAATTCTTTCGGTTTATTTAAATTTACTTTTCAGGAACTTTTTTTTTTTTTTTTGCAATTAATGACGAGAATGCTTCGTTAACCAAGTTTTGCCCTGTCAAATAAGAGTTCCTGGTCACGTAGATATGATACGAACGTAATTTTGACACTTCGAAAGCTATTTCTATCAGATTTACTAACCACTTGCAATTTCGCAACGGCGAACAATCTTATCAGCTTCTCTTGTGGCCAGCAATTCTGACATCCGGGGCCCCTGTACGGACATCCGGTTGGAAAGGGGGAGTGTGACGAAGTATGCTTATTGGCGTTCTTCCATGCTGATAACCGAATTACTATTAGACGAGAGGAATTCGTCTTTGCTGTTTGAACACTATCAACAGACATAACTTGTCCATATTAGAGATTTCAGAAGACTTATCGTTCATAAACTCCAAACATACTTCTTTTTGGGTATCTTCTGTTGTCAATATTCCTATCCTCGATTTTTAATGAATATATTTATTCAAAACACCATAAGACTGACAGGTACGAGGATGATCCGAAAAGTTCTGATAAACACTAGAACAAAAATTATATTAAAGCAAGTGATATAACCACAAGGAAGAACATATCTTAATACCCTTTAACCCCCATGTTTCATCAAATTGCAATAATTTGTTCTTTTTCTTTTAGGATATATATAAGAAGAGTTGCTTTAATATCATTTTTGTTTTAGGTGTTTATCAGTTTCGTATTAATATCAGACAAAGTTAGTTTCTTCATCTGGCTTCACAATTATGTCCTCTCAATCCCATGTTTAATAGGTGAAGTGAATGTCCAAACAACTTCACATAATTTGCTTAATACTCAGCATTATTTGATGCAGTAATGTACATTCCGTGCAGTTTCTCTCTGACATTTATTCATGAATGTAATTCCAAATAAACATATTTAGATTTCATTTTGCCAGCGCATCCACAGATGGAAATTCCAAACCCATAAGCTGCTTTTTAATAAAAATGTAACCATTTTCTTCCAGCTGGGTCATGTCAAATTTAGACACTAATAAAATGAACATGTCTCATTTCTTATGTCTTCTTCTTCTTGGCTTCCCGTATTATGCAATTGTTTGCCTGTAACGTTTTCAAGGGTTTAAAAAAGTCTTCTGCCCATCTCCTCCTGGGTCTTCCTCTTGATCGGCGTCCCTTTGGTTTATATTTCCAAGCAATATTTAACCATCTGTCCTCATTCATACTTTCTACATGGTTTTTCCAGTTCTTTCTATAGTTTGTGATGTCTTCTGTTATGTTAATTATGGATAACTGTTTTCTTATTTCTTCATTTCTTATCTTGTCTATTCTTTTGTAGTTTGCAAGCGGTCTTAGGAACTTCATTTCTGCAGCTTCCACTTGTCTTTTATCTCGTTCTCTCCAAGTCCATGTTTCACTGCCATATTTTAGAATTGGTTTGGCTATTATTTTATATAGTTTTATTTGGGATGTTCTAGACATCTCTTTACTTGACGTGTCTATTCAAAATTCCAATTACTGCTAGGAATTTTTTGCTTTTTATATGCAATGTCGATTTCTCCATTTCCTATATAAACTGTTAATTTTTAATTTAACAGTTGCTATTTTGGTTATGTGCATTAAAAGCGATTCAGATGTCAATTTGAATTCGTTGTTTGAGAAACTTCACTGAAAAAAATATTTTTAAACTATGTAAATGGTAATATGCTTAGTTTTACAGTTATCACATTGTGTGTTTCGAAGAATATACTAATTTATTGATACATTTAAAATAAATAATATACTAATTACGATAACTATTTATAAAAATATTTAAAGAGAAAGGGGACGTTATAAAAATATTTCTAAGATTAGGAAACGCATTAAAAATGTTCCACAGCTGGGGAAGAGGCCACTGCATAATTTTTGGAAACCTGCATTGCCCGGTCAAGTTTTCAATGTAACGAGAAAAAAAAAACAAAAAAAAAACGCACTCTGTTCTTTATTTAGGATCGGCTTAAATAAAGAGTTCCAAGCAGAATATAGTGCTGTTCTAACCGGCTGGTGTGTGTGTACGTACACACATTTATTATGTAGATAAAACACAACCCTCCCTCTACGACAGCCGGGTCAAGAGGAAGGGGCAAAAAAAAAAAGAAAGAAAAAGAAAGTGTGGATTAATGTCAGAGACTCGGGGCACTGTTAAAGAAGACGGCAGCAGCTATTTGGTGTGTCTGAGAAAAGCCGTATCTAATTTATAAAGAGTGTCTGGGTCTCTTTAGACTTTAAACACGAACTGGGCCCAGATCATGTGTCTGACCTGTCTTAGAAGAACAATTCTATGGATGCCAAGGCAAGCGAAGAGAGTTAAGATGCATCTAATTAGAATTTTCAGCTTTTAAGTGTTGGTCTATTTCAGCTGCTTTCAAACCCAAGTCATGTTTTATTTTACTTCTGATAATCTCCTTAGCACACCAGGAACCCCTCCCCCCACCTATCTATTGTGTAGCTGCTTATCACAACTATTAAAATATGCAAATGAATTAAAGCCAGCGTGCCATTTAGCTTAGAGATAGACGTCGAAGTTTTTTTTCTATTTTTAGAGAGAGAGAGAGAGAGAGAGAGAGAGAGAGAGAGAGAGAGAGAGAGAGAGAGAAATTCTTCACTTAAACTGACTAAGTCCTTTTATATATATATATATATATATCTTTGCTGATAGCAGTAAAATATGAAGTATTGTTTATAAAACAACGCAGGTAGTGAATTTACACTTGGATGTCGCATTACCGTTTCTAGAATATTCAAAACAATAAGATTTTAGTGAAGAATTTCTCTCTCTCTCTCTCTCACATTTCATATAGGATTACAATAAAATTGGGAGTAGTCTTACGTGAACGCTTTGTCAGTATTCACCAATAAAGCCAATGAAAGAATTCATTTAATTTATTTATACACCTGGGGGAAAAATAGAAAGATCGTGATTATTTTTTGCTTACATTTTTCTAGCAGTAAAGCATATGGTCATTCTACAAAAGCCATTCTTATGATTTGCTTGTTGAAAACAAATTTAGCGACAAAGTAATGAGTTGGAGATCATACATAGCTCAAAACAATTAGTGAATTTGCAAATGTAAATTAAAAATCTTAAGCCTAATACTAATGTTAACAAAGACTGAATAAAAAAAGTGATCTAGTAACGTAAAGATCATTATTTGGAAAACTTCCACTCATAGATAAATGGGATTGCACTGTTTGTATTCACACGCTTTGAAATAATCTACTTATTTCACTTTATGGTAGAGGGTTTTAAACCGTCTCCACGAAGAGGGGAGAAGATTTTCGAAGGAACGAAACTTACGTGCGGACATGAAGAAGAGTGTATCTACTTCCCTTCCTTACAGACTTTGTTCCTGACTTTATCTGTAATATCTTGTTTAAAGATAGTTCAAAAACAGTCTTTGAACTGTTAACAAAGATACAGTACCGTCTCTCCCCCCCCCCCACGCACATATGTTTCCTTCCTATAATACTGGCTCCATTTCACGAGACAGAACCCTTGCAAAGTTTTTTTTTTTTTTCCCACTTGCAAGTATATTAACCGGTCTCATACTGATTGGTTGCGATTACTGCAGAAGCAACGAATACTATGAGCAACAACGGTGTGCATTACATCTGTTAAGTGTGCGCGCGCTTGTGTGTGTGTGTGTGTGTGTGTGTGTGTGTGTGTTCTCCGTCCGTTTTACATGTTTTGTTGAGTGAAAAATCCTGCCACTTTTAGTTGAAAACTATTTTTAAGGTTCGGCACATTCTAGACAGCACATTTTCAAACCCTTTCCAACCCACGTACAAAATGTCGCGTCGTTACGGAGGTTGCAGAATTTTCTCCTCTCAAAATGAATGGATCGCGGATTTCTTCCCTCATTATACACAAACGATGAAATGAGATTGTGAACTCAGGATTTTAACTGTTGGAATTGTCCACAGTTTATCAATATGCAAACTTTCTACATATGGAAGCGTTAACTATCTCCAGCTCACAAATTTATGTGAGCAATAATAATTCTACAAAGCCATCTAGCGAAAATGAATTTTCAAAGGAAGGATATATATGGCGGAAAAATGTCACATCCGATTGAGATGATGGAAAACTGTTATCAAAATATACCGTACCAACCACGGCAAAATAGGAAAAAGGGACTACAGCTACGTGAACAACTTCCATTGTGTAATAAAAAGAAGAAAGTATTTACACTGAGTGGCCACCTTTATTACGGACATACTTCCCTATTTTCTTAAATGGAGAGGTGTTCCTAATAAAGTGGTCAATCAGTGTATAGTACTCATTTAAAACTAATAATAGATCAGAATGATTATTTAGGTGACGTTTGCTAAATGTCAAAAGAACGAAATATGTACTCCGTAAATGAAATGCATATAACCTTTCTTAGATGAGTGTAATTTTCTTAGATGAATCCCACTCACGAAAGATTGTAAACTTATCGTACATTAGTAGCGTGGGTGAACTAAAGATTTGATAATCTGAGAACTTTGCTCTAGAGAACAAATATGGAACTTTTTTTCAAGCCTCTAATAAATGCAACGTGGTGTGCTAACACCGAACAGCGAAAATCTCTGCCATCTAAAGACTCCCAGAAACATTTATTTCACGGTGGGGTTTGGATCTATAGCCTCTTGGTTGGAGAGTGGATAACGCTTGCAATGCCAGCAGTGGTGTGTATTTGTGTGTGATGATTTGATTGTTTATGGCACAAACACAGCAAGGGTCATCATACTGCGCCAGGACACAGGTCACAGCAGTACATAATGTAATTGGTTAGTAGGACAATCACAAACATCCATACCTATAGCGGGATTCGAACCTGCAGCCTCGTGGGTGGAGATCGGATACGCTAACCACTCGGCCAATATTTATTTGTTCATTTTCACAAGTTTAGTGATCGATAGGTGCCTCCGTAGCGCAATTGGAAAAACAGCGGAATATTGCCCCTTTCGATTGGAAAAGTTCAATTCTGGTCATGACGAGTGGAATCCTTATATGGGCTGAGTTAACCTATCTCCTACGCAGGTAGCAGGGTTTTTTTAACTGGAAACTTGGGTTTTTCATCCCGCATACAGATAAATGGGCCTTCAGATACAAAAATTACTTTGTTGGTGATGATGGGTGGTAGATGGCGTTGATAGGTAGTAGTAGTAGTGTCGTAGTAGAAGAATTAAGTAGCAGTGGAGAGGGCGAGATGTATTTAGCGAAGTAGGGTAGTGTGCTATCCCTCGATGAGTGCTTGGACTCCCTGGAGGTGTCACGTAATAATAATAATGATAACGACTTAATAAATCAAGTTCACAGCTTAGACCTAATTAGCTCAAAAAAAAAACAAAAAAAAACCGTAACTTTGATGCGTAACCAAGCTCTTTGAAATTCGAAGACAGACCTATTTATGAATTTTTCGAGAGAAAACTTAAAGTTGTGTCAAAAAGGATAATTTTTAAAGCCACCCCAATTCCATAAAAAAAAATAAAGAAAGAAAGAAAAAGGATCTTTTATCATATACGCAGAAAACTTTATTGAGTCAATTGCCTTATGAGAGAGAGCCGCAAAACATACACAAATTCCTACAGAAGCGGGTTCGATCACAGTGATATTTGCGTAATATTTTGTATTTTACTTTTTTTTGTCGTTGTTGTTGTTTTGCGAGTTTAAGTTTTACATCTTTAATATTGTTAAAAATTAATTTCTGAATGCTCCGCTGTAACGAATACGTCAATCTAAGATAAAACTATTAGCTCTTGGTCTGCTAGTTTCATATATCTTTTTGTGCATTTCGTCAGGAGAATTTGTGAGATATTAGTTAAACGACAAAAGAATTTTGCTTTATCGCACCTAACTCTGGAATTATATCAACAGATGAAAACTAGTTTAACAATGGCGTTATAAAACTTTGCAATTTAAAATGCAGAAATACATTTTTATTAATAAATATTTACATTTATGATTAAAATTCAACTTCTTCCTCTGCATGATACGAACGAAGCTGCGGTATTTTATTTTGCAGGTCAGAGTTGACCTCATTTTACAGATAAGTTTAAAAAAAAAAGCGTCAAATATTTGTCCTCAAACATTTGATTTCTTTATATAAATATTCTTTCGAGTTTCGGCATAAAGACCACATAATTCCAACATAAAACTTTATTAGTTTCACAATGTACAATGTAAATTGTGCGTGTGAGGGGATTATTTTGCAGTGTTTTTCAAACTTTGTAAAAGTAAATATACAATTGCATAACTCAGTTCAGAATTAAAGTTGTGTAAAAGAACGTAACAACTTAGTGTAGCGGGGAACTAACCTTATATCCAAGAATTGATTTTTGCCACTCCCCATAACTCTTTGATCTCTCTCTCTCTCTCTCTCTCACACACACAAACACACACCCTTCCCCTCCTCTAAGGAGTTACTTAAAATTAAACGGGACAGACAAGGCCATGTGGCCAGTGTATTCCTTCTTGGCCCGTTTTGTATTAGGAGAAACCCAAGCCTAACGGTGCCTTCTAAATACCATTATTAACTCAGTTTCGATTTGAAAAGATCTAGAAAATGAACTTCGTGTCTTTGAAAGCATTCCAATTCCGATTTTTTTTTTCCCCTCGATCAAAACGCATGAATTGTTATTCCGTGTGTGTGACAGATATGTCGCCTATTCAGAATGTTCCGGGGGGGGGGGGGAATTACAAGCTTGAACGATGAGTGTTTTTATGCAAATACATTAATTGTTTCGAAGCATGGTACTAGCCAAAATACTTTCTACTTTCCTGGCTTCATTGTTTTTAAGAAAGTGAATCAGATCAGAATATTTGCATTACGCATAAAACGATTAATCCGGAAATCAGATGAAATGGATAACGGAAGGCCATATAAGAGTAAGGCACTTGGAATATCACTAAAAAAGCGAAGCATAATGGCTGATTTGATACTTGCTTTTCTTTCTGGAATGCTTCTTCTTATGTTTATTAAAACATGTTTTTTTTTTTTTTTCTTAAGGGATCAATTTTTCAATTTATTTATTTATTTATTTTTGTAGTCATGTCACAGTTTCTTAGTATTTTTTGAAAAAATATATAAAGTTTGGCATTACATTTTTCTATGGTAGTGATACACGCACTGTTGCATTATTCTGAAATCAAAGATAAATTAGAGCTGGGTTCTGTTAATATTTAGCATTTTTTTTTTGTTACTTATTACGGACATTTCAGGTAGTAATAATAATAATATTTCTATCATGTAACATTAGCTTCATTAGAGTGAACACAGTGATTAAGTGAATGTTATTAACGAACATTTAAAATTAAATCATTTAGATCATTACATTGAAATGCAAAGAGATCATCTCTCTCTCTTTCTCTCTCTCTCTCTCTCTCTCTCTCTCTCTCTCTCACTTAAAATACAGAGGCAGCAGTAATTTTCATCCAGCAAAACAAAAACAGGCCAGAAAGACATTCGCAATTAATAGACACTACATACTGGCCTCATAGGCTGAATGCTTCTGCTAAACTTCAAATCACTAAGCCCAACTCTCTCTTTAAAATTATTATTATCATTACGTGACACGTCCAAGGACTCATCGCAGGAGGGCACTCTATTCCACTTTTCTACACATCTCTCCTACTACACGCAACTAACATCAGTGCCATCTACTTCCCATCACAACCACCACCAGTATTTTTTGTACATTTTAACACTGCATAAAGCAAATTTTACGAAAAATAAATGAAAATTTCATCTTACAGATAACTGTCTCCCAAATGCGAGAAATTCACATTTTGGTTGGTCTGGAAAGTCTTCGCGAGATGCCATGTCGAAGTCTTGAATTTCGGAGATCATCATGTAATTTCTTCTGCATTTATTATTCTACACACTTACTTGTGTGGTCACTAAGTGACTTCATTTTAATATTCGCTAACCCTTTAGTCGCTGTGTTCACTCAGACGATGCTAATATAACATTACAGACAAAATTAAGCTGTAAAAGCTTTAGTTTTTCTAATAAATCCTAATATCCGCTTTTATTTTATGAAACTGATGCTACACGTAAGTTTAAGATATATAACATTTCTTAATATTCCTTACATGTTGTTCGTATTTTTAAAAGTTTACCTCTGCTTGTAAATTAAGAATTTCGAAGAAATTGCTTCTAGCTGAGTCAGCTAAGCTGACTCACATTCAACTACCAAAAACAGATTTCTTATTGTTAATACAGGAATATCCAGTATTCATATTTTGAAATTGTTCCCCTAATTGAAAGCTAATTCGCTATATCTACTTTCTTTTCATTTTTACAGAGATACGCTTTTAAAAACTACTTTTCTGCAAGTATCTTGTGTCTCGATTAGTAATAACTACTGCTGCCATCTATTGACGGAGAAGGAAAATGATTTTAACTATACTAATGTCAGCAGGGACTGAATGTGAAATACAAGTGAAAGCAAAATTCACGGAGTTTATTTTAAAAAGATTTTAAACACCACAAAAAGTTCTTTAGGTCGTCCTATCTATCCTGTTTTCTGCTCAACTTAATTATTCACATTGCGACCTATGTGTGCACAACTATCGCAGAATGTCTAAGAACTTTAATAGGATAATGATGAGTATCCCATTAAGTGAGGACAATCATCCCATCAAGCTGTGTATGTGCCTTTAATGAATCCCACAGCATACTTCTCCTTTGGGTGCGCCTCCTACGCGGTAACTACAAACATCTGTTTCTGTGGTGACAGACCGTTGTTGATTCATTCTTCACCAGTAAATATTTAAACGAACCAACAGCACTGCAACAAATTATCTCGTCTATTTTTGTAACCTTTCAAATTACCGAACGGAGCTAAGAGCTCTACTTTCATTGGTTAATTATGATGCAAACGACATTTTATACGAGTATTTAGGACCTCTTTTCGTCTGGCTAATCATCGCACAGTGCCAGTGACATGTTTTAATCGTTAACTTAGAAAGTTGGCTGCAGTAATACTAACTGGCTGTATAATACACTTTGCCCTACTTCCGTTTAATTTCCCACACAAACTGCCTATCCCTTTTTCATACTTTAGCGCTTATGCACTATCTGTCTCCAAACTACGTAACAAACTTTCGCTGTGAAAGCCACGTGCTTAATACATCGTCTGCCATTAAATGTTCCCCGTTCGTTTGGCACGACGCCAAATAGTAAAACCAATCAAACCTTACCGGAATTGGACAAGTGAAAAGTATTTGCTGTTTCCTGTTATGGTTTATGAATAAGTGCCTCATAAGGAATAGATGAAAGTTTCGGATGTACGTTTTTTTATTTTTTTATTTTTTTTTAAAGTCAGAATACAACTCAAGCTTAATGCAACAGCTTGACTTTGTTCAGTTATTGTGCTTCAGCAGAAATTACAAACATTTTCATCTATATTATAATATATTATAATTTTATTTATTTATTTTTTCCTGTGAGTTACTTATATTATTATATTGATTATACTGTTATGAGTGGATGTATGCGGTGCTCATTATCGCAAAAATTTTATTTAGTTTTTGTATGAAGTACCTCATAAAAATTCATACAAGATTCGGTCTAATATAATATATATATATATATATATATTTAGTTACCATGAAATATATATTGTAAATAAGTAAATAAATATTGTGTTGGTTTATTTCCAATAAGGAAATAGAATATTTGCTATTCATTTCGGCAACCAGAATTTAGTAATGGCTAGTATGTGTTATGTTGTTGCCCATTACTGCCAGGTTTTCTATCATGGGATATGTGATGGAATAAGAATTAGCGAATGTTCCAAGAATGTTTAATATTTACTTGAAGCGATTCAAGTTTCCAAGAATGGGGTAACAGATTTCGTTCTTTAGCAGACCGAACATGTGAGCATCAGGTAAATTATCTCCTTATGCTCCAGTCATTTCCCAAATTCGGAGAATGAAAACGACGCAGGAGGTCTGTGCCTCAAGGAAAAAAAAACAGTTGCTCTCTTTGAAGTGATTTTTCTAATAGTTGTCGCTTGTGCAGGTCAGGCACAGTTGCGCCCTCTGGTAGATCCATCGTTCAATTAATGTTAACTTATGGAGCAACAGAAGCCTACTAGATTCCGAGCAAAAGCTCGCTCTGAAATCCAGTCTGCTTTGGTAGCTCAGTTTTGTAAAAGCTGCTGCTTTTTTACTACAAAGATTGCTGGTTCAAATGCATGGAAGTTTGTAAGAGCTCTTGGTGAGCTTGTATAAGTTTATAAAAATGCTTGTCTTAAAAAAAAAATCCAAAGAATTTGTCTGTTATGGTATATTTCTTACAAAAGCAAACGTTCATACCGTATGGAGATCATTATAGAAGTGTTCGTTTTTCATAACAGCATTCATTATCATATCACCATCAGGAGATTTTCTACACGTGCCATGGATATATGGATTAATTTTTGTTTGCATTAGAGCGCAAAAACAGAGGATGAAAGAATTGATAGTTGTGGCGGGTACGAATGAATTGAAAGGAGATAAATTTTTTATGAGAGAGGACTTGAAAGCGTTGTTAAAGGTAGCGAAAAAAAAGAGTGACGGAGTTAGGATGGTGAGTCTGTTGTAGCGGTACGACAGAGAGGAGTTTAGGAGGGCCATAATCGCAAATAACTTTATGCGCAGGTTATGCAGACGGTGTGGTGTGGAATGAGTTTGATGGGCGAAAGGACTTATACAAGATGGATGGCCTGCATTTGAATGGATTTGGTGTGCGGAGACTGGAAAAAGTGTTGCTGAATGAAGTGAAAATGGATGTGCAGAACCAGGGAAACTAGAATTACCAAAGATGAGGGGAAGTGGATATGTGGACATTAGTGAGACATTTTAGTGTAAGAATGTATATAATGTACCCGAGCCAGAACTAGGAACAAGTAATCGGAATGGGATAGAATAACGCATCAAGATAGGGGTGGGATAAAGGGACCTCTGCATTTCATGTATACTAATGCCAGGAGTATTAGGAACAAGGAGGAAGAATTTTTGGCTTTGGTTGGCTCTTCCTGGCCACAGGTTATTGGCATTAGTGAAACATGGCTGACGGAAGATGATATAGTTAGTGGGATAGAATGTGTTGGTTATAGTGTGTTTAGGAGGGATAGAGAGAATAAAATGGGGGAGGAGTGTTAGTGATGATAGCTGATGAACTGCAGCCAAGGAGAATTGAAGTTGTATTGCAGAATACTGAAAAGAGCTCATTTGAGGCTATTTGGTGTGAGATTGAGACTGGCAGAACAAAATGTACAGTTGGGTGCTGCTATAGACCAGGTGATGGAATAGATGGTGGAGATAGTATGCATAAACAAATTGATGAAATGAGTGGAAGGAGGGTAATTATTATGGGGGATTTCAACTATGTTAACATTGATTGGAAGGAGGAGAGGACACATGCGAGGAAGGAAATGGATTTTATTCAATTATTAAGGGATAACTATCTGAGACAGCATGTAATTGAAAATACTAGGGGTTTGAGAGTGCTTGACCTGGTAATAGCATCTGAGAATTTGACTGTAATGAATATGACCGTGTTGCCACCTATTGGTGAGAGTGATCATAATGTCTTGACCTGGGAGGTGGCTAAAGGTGTGGAATTTTCAATTAAGACAGGGTATATGTGGAATTACCGTGCTGGCAAGTATGACAAGCTTAGGAGCTTGCTTGGTTCAGTGCCATGGCATGTAACACTGCAAGGGCTGGATGTCGATAGAGCATGGGAAGTGGTCAAGGAGCATTCACAGGAGGTTTTGGCTGATTGTATACCTAGGATCCGAATAGTAAAACAAGTAGGGGTTAAATGAATGAATAACACCATTAAGCTTGAGCTGCAAAAAAAGAAACAACTGTGGAGGGAATTTAAAGAGAAAGGTGACCTGCAGGCACACGAACGGTATAAAACGCAGGAAGGGTAACGAGTGTGGTAAAAAAAGCAAAAGCGGATTATGAAAGGAAACTAGCTATGCAAGCTAAAGAGAATCCCAAACAGTTCTTTCAATATGCTGCAAGCAAAAAAAAAAAAAAAAACTGCACACGGCAGAATGATTTTAAGGAATGCCGATGGTAAGTAAGGAGGTCACTGAATCAGTCGATATAGTGGAATTACTGAGCGAGCACTTTGCAAGAGTATATCATCCAGGTGGTGACATTGAAAAAATAAAGGAACCATTAGTTTATACGGGAATTGTGATGAATGAAGTGCAGGTGAGTAGTCTTATTACAGAGCCTTAATGTGAATACATCTGTGGGAGTGGGTGGTATACCGGCATGGGTCTTACGAGAAGCGGCTAAAGAATTATCTGTGCCCTTGACCATGTTGTTTAATCTGAGAGTCTCGGGTCTGGTTTAGTCCCAAAGGTGTGGAAAGAGGGGAAAATAGTTCCACTGCATAAAGGAGGATCCAAGACTACTGTTGCAAATTACCGACCGATCAGCATATCAGGAGTCGTTGTGAAGGTTTTGGAGAAAGTAGTCAAGGGAAAAATACAGGAATGGATTTATGAAAATGAGATACTGCGGGGGACAGCATGGCTTTGTGAAGGGTAGATCATGCCTCAGTAACTTGCTCAAGTTTTATAACACAGTGACGGCTGAACTGGATAAGGGTAATGGGTTTACAGTGATACTGCTGGACCTGGCTAAGGCATTTGACAGGATACCACATGGAATTCTAATCCGTAAACTGCAACATATGGGAATGGATATAGGGTTGGTGAGATGGATAGGTGTGTGGTTGGAGAGATATCAGAGTAGTTTATTCAGGAGTAGAGTCCAAAAGGCGCCTGTGATTAGTGGTGTGCCGCAGGGTTCTGTTCTTGGACCACTGCTGTTTAATTTGTTCATTAACGATGATCTAAGAGGAATGGTTCATTTGTTCGCTGATGATGCAAAGTTGGGTAGGGCAATAGTGAATGCAGAAGATGTCAAAATCTTGCAGGACAATTTAGATAGATTGGAGTTCTGGGCTAAGGAGAATGGATGTCAATTTAATGTGACAAAATGTAAGGTTATGCATTTTGGGATGAAAAGATTAGCAGCAGCATACCACATTGGTGGAACTGTACTCCAGGAGATTGATGACGTCAGGGACTTGGGAGTGTTGGTGGATAGGGAGATGAAGTTAAGGGAGCACATTGCAAAAGTGGCTAAATCAGCTCATCAACTCACTTGGTTGTTGAACAATACTTTGACAAGCAGAGACAAGCAAGTTATTGTTCCTCTGTACCGAGCCTTGATAAGACCTCATCTCGACTACTGTGCCCAGATTTGGTCACCTAGGTTTCTTCTTGATGGGAAGGAGGTGGAGCGGATCCAGAGGCGAGTGACCAAGATAGTAGGTCTATGGAATGAACCTTATGAGAACAGGTTGAAGATTTGTGGGTTGCAGAAATTGGTTGATAGGCAGAAAAGGGGAGTATGATTGAGACATTGAAATTGCTAAATGGTTTCTATAGGATTAATTCAGAGAATATTTTTGAGATCAGGACTGGTGGTAGGAGAACTAGGGGACATCTATGGAAGTTGGGAAAGAGTGTGGTTAGCAAGAGTGTTAGAGCTGGGTTCTTTACTTTTAGAGTGGTAAATGAGTGGAATAAGCTGCCAGAGTCTGTTGTGTGTGCTATGACAGTGAGTGAGTTCAAGGCACGGTATGATAGATACTGGGTGAATGTCGAACAGTTGTTCTTGACATGATGTTAGGGCCTCCCTCGATGAGTCTGTCGACTCCCTGGAGTTGCCCGTAATAATAATAATAATAATTTTTTTGATTAAAAACAGTCCGATTGAATCTGAAATTGAGATGCCATTCTGCAGATGTTTTAGGCGCTGTTCCAAATATCAAATTTCATTAAACTCAATCCGTCTACAGCTGAATTAGTTTGTATAATTTCGAAACGTTTTTATAAAATTTTCAATATGCATGTGGGAACAATCGATTGAAAAAGAAAAAAAAAATGAAATAACCCTTTGAAACTTAGTTAAGGAAGACAAAGGAAATCCTAGAGTTTTTTTCCGTTATGTGCTAAATAAGAGGAAGAATGATTCTTGAACGATAACTTTAACCAGTGTTGACGGCCGGAAGGTGATAAAAGTTGAAGAAATAGTTGTGTTGCTAAGCGATCACATGTCGGCCCGTTTGCCACGAGAATGTGCAAGTGAAACTGGCAGTGCCTCTGACGAAGTTGTTTAATCTCAATATTAGCTCCGGAAAGGTTCCAAGGGAGTGGAAAGAGTTCCATGACATAAAGGTGCTCCGAGACAGAAGTAGCAAATTATAGACCAATTCGTATATCAGGAATGGGTTAAAAGTTATAGAAAAAGCTGATTAAAGGTTATATTCAGGAATGGATGGATATGAATAAGATATTCTATGGTGGTCGGCATAACTTTGTAAAGGTTGATCCTGCTTTAGCAATTTACTCACATTTTATAATAGTAACAGTAGAATTAGATAAGGGAAATAAGTTTAACATTTGGACTTGTTCGGTATTCTGTCAAATACCTTTGCAAAAAAACGATTGCATAAGTTGGAGCAAATGGGAATGGATATGAGACTGATGGTATGGACTGGCAGACATCAGAATAGTATATGGTAAAGTGGAGTCTAGGAGAATTCGAGTAACTAGTGGTGTACCTCGCGGTTCCATACTTCGGTCATTACTGTTTAGTTTGTATATTAATAATATAGGGTATGATTTAAACAGGGATATTCAGTTGTTTGCTGATGTTGCAAACCTGAGAAGGGCAATAGTCGATAAATATTTTAAAATTAATACTGACAAAAAAAAAAAAAACGTATAAAGGTAAAACACTTTATTATTATTTAAATTTTAAATTAAGTTTAAAATATGGATACCACAAGCCACTGGAATATAAACTCCATAGTAGTCGATGTAGGCATTCTGCAACTTGATTTAAATAGATTGTTAGTGTGGGTGAAGGGTAATAGTTGTTAATTTAACGTTGCAGAATGTAAGGTTTTGCACTACATTGATGGTACTGATTGCAGGAAATTGACGAGGCACATGAAGTGATGGTGGATTGAAAATGGAAGTTCAGAGAACATATTGCAAATGTTGGCAAAGTAGCCTAAAGAATTACTTTGATGTTTAAGAACGCATTTCTAATAAAGATAGGGAGGTTATTATCCCTCTTTATAAGGCTATGATTCCATCGCAATTTGACTGTCGTGCACATATTTAACCACCTGGTGTTTTTCGGAATCAAGAGGTAGTGGAGGGGATCCAAAGACGAGGCGTTAAGCTGGAGTAGGTCTGTGGAATGCTTCCTATCAGGATAGACTGAAGGCGTTTGGGTTGCAAAGTCTAGTTGTTAGACGTAAAAGAAGGGATACGATATAAACTTATGTTACTAAAGGCGTTCTATAAGATTGACAGAAATGTTTCAATACATGACTAGTAGAGAGAGAGAGAGAGAGTTAGGAGGTCATCTTTTAAGTTGTGTAAAAATGTGGCTAGTAAGGGTGTGTGCGGACACCGATTTTTTGCTTTGAAAGTGGCGAATAACTGGAGTGGACTGCCAGAAGCTCATGCGAGTGCCCTGACAGTGCATCAGTTTAAGAAGAGGTGTGATGGGTATTGTGTGAATAATGGTTAGTGTTCGCCTTTTGCGATGTCTGCTGACACCGTGGACATACCACTATAATAATAATAATAACTTTTAAGAATTCCAAATACAGAATTTCAATGAAATGAGCCCATCCAGATCCGATTTTACCAGAGATAACCGTGTGTTTCACCTTCAGTTGAAAAGGCCTTCGCGTTCTGAACGGGATTCGAGCCGAAGTGTTTCCAACCAGGGGCTGGAAAGACCCCAGGAGAGAGTCCCTCAAGAGCAACATCAATTATTCCACTCATAAAACATTATTTTTTTAAGCGCTAACTAACTTTTGGAGATCGATCGAGTCATTCTTCAACCTTAGCGGACAACTGTCCCAAGACTATCAGTTATCTAAAGACATCCGGGAAAGAGAGGCGCTAAACATCTTGTCATGTCGTGGTTTGTAATCCTAACACTGTTTCGATGATCCCCTTTGGTCGGAAAAACCTGGGTTTGGGAAGAACTTTTATCAGGGCTTTTCAGTTGTAGGTGAGTTAGCCGGTCTTATATGATAGCGGTAGAATTTTCCCCTCCCGGAAACTCTGGTTTTTCGTCCCGTAACCAGGCAAATTGGCCAGGAGAGCACATCAATTTACAGACAAAAATACATTACAATGAATAGCTTTATATTGTTTTCATAGGATTCTTTCTTTCGTACTTTCTCCGTATGAGGCTCACTGCCATTGTATATGCTAACTAACTAGTGTAGCAATTATAAAAATAAACCTGAACTATCTTCATAATGAATACTACAAACACATATTCAGGTTTCATAAAAAACAGCTAAACTGTCAGTTAATTTTAGTGTGAGGTAATTGATAAAACCCATTGGAAATTTGTAAACTAATGATAAGAACTAACATTTCCTAAACTTTTAACAAAAGCACAATTAGCCGCTGAGTGTTTAACACATCTGATTTCCTGCCAACAGAGTTCGAATCCCGTTGCGGACACGGATGATTGTGATTCGAACTCTGTTGGTCGGAAATCAGATGTGTTAAACACTCAGCGGCTAATTGTGCTTTTGTTAAAAGTTTAGGAAATGTTAGTTCTTCATCGTTTGGTGTGAGACGACTTCCCTGCTTATTGGAATCTGAAGTAGCTTGAAAGTTCCATGTTTGTGAGCAGGGTTTCGAGATTATATTAAAATAAATAAATAATATAAAAATTATATAAAATTATTAAAAATTGGAAAATCCTTATCTCACTCACGATAGCGAATTGCTATAGGTGTATGAAATCTTTTGTGAGTGAGAGTAACTTAAAAGTTAAGTATGGTACTGTTTGTACCAATGGTACGATTGGTACACTTACCCAACAATCGCGTGATTTAAATAAAGAAAAAAAAAATAGCAGAAAGTTTGGCAATTATCTCGCTACAAATATTGAAAAGCTCAGAAACTTAAAACTATAGCGAATGGAACAGAGGTGATGCTCTTGGCTGGTTTATTTAATGGACGATTTAATATCCATTTTACAAACAACAAAAATAGTACTAAATTATAATTCATGCAGCAGTTCAATTCCTTAAGTTATGGTATTCCTCAAGTATCTGTTCTTAGACCACGCTTCGACTTAGTGATATATAATGATCGAGTTAACACTCTCTCCGCAGCCTAAACTTTTACTCACTCGGTATCTACGATCCATAGGTTGGAGAGACCTGAGTTCAAATCCTGAACTTAGGATTCGAACTAATTCCAAACCTTCGCAGATGATACGGCTTTTTTTTTTTTTTTTTTTTACTTCATATTCTGTAGATGAAGTGTAAGCCATGGCAAATGCAGATTTGAAAATAGTAACATACTGGTTCCATTCTAATAAACTTACTGTTTGATACAAAAACCAGATTTGTAATTTTTAAAATCGTGAAATGCATCTGTTAATAAAGTTATATTTTACGTGCATTTATTCTTTTTCGAACAGCAGTATTAACTCAGATTGTAACTGCATGAAGATTTAAAACGTGAACACTATCAGTTAAGCAGCATCACGCTAAGCTGAGGATTAGTTGATCAATGTTTATCTGTAGGAGCACTAATTAAGTCAGCACTAGTACTTGCAGGCCTTTACAGTTGGTTTTTCTACCCGTAGTTTATTAGCAAAGGGTGGTTAGTCTTATTGCCTGTTGAATATGTTTTGTCTGTAAATTGCTTGTTCTCGTGGTCGGTTTGTCCGTTTGCGGGATTAAAAATCACTTTTCTGAGAGGAGTAAAATGTCCGTCATCTCTGTATATGAAACTGGTTAACTTACTTTCGGTTGCCAATGCTCATATAATGATTTTTTGCATCCTAGACGGGATTTGAACTCTGGTGTTGCTAACCGAAGGACATCTTCTATACCGTCTGATTAATTATTTTGTAATTGATACCAAGTCTTGTAGGTATTATAATCTTACTGTGAAGAAGAAATATACTGCCCTAAATACTTGTAGCATGTTATTATTTATGCAATTTGAAAAAATCCGAGAACAAACTCAAAAGAGACATTTTGTATTTTCTAAAGTAAATTTTTACACTTACTTTGGCTTATAATAAAGTATGGATTTTGTAAATTTAAGAAAAATAACTGAATTTTGGAAAATATCTTCATTTACAAACATCAAGAAAAATGCTTATTTCGGTAGAACAGTAGGCATGAAATATGTAATGTGGAAAGCTCTCAGAATGAAATAACACACACACACACACACACACACACACACACACACACACACACACACAAAATTAAAGTGGTAACTATTTTGCTTGTATAACAGTTGAAACATTTACGTATAAAGCACGGGATTTCGCGTGTTGGTAACGAATTCGTACATCGCCTTATTCCTTTCTTCCCTTCAACGTGAATTGATTCTTCTTGGCACATTGCCAGCCGAGGATCTCACATCTGTGGTCGGGCAGTACAAGTAGCCAAAAAGTACTAGACGTTATTAATAAAAAATCTATGGATGAGAGAAAGATGTTGAAAGTTTTTACCTTGGTTTTATTATACGTTAAAGATTATCTTTAAGATATCTTTAACATAATGGAATCAAGATAAAAAAAAACTTTCAACATATATATATATATATATATACTCTGTGCGTATTGTTCTAGAAATAGTTTATGCCCCGGATGAGCTATTCGTTTGCGCATATTGTCTTTAATATATTGAAATTATAATAACTTGAAATGGAAAAATAAATTTGATTGACATTTTGCGAGGTTAGTCGGATAGCGAAACAGAATGTTTGAAAATAGTAGCCTAATCGTACTATTATGCTAAAGTTCCTCCTTAGCTTTATTTGATTTGTATTTGTCTATAGGTCTTTCATTTCAGTTAGCCAGTTTCACACTGAAATCTCGGGGTTTTTTCATTCTTCAGACCATTCAGAAGAACGCGCAGTTAATGTCCTCGTATCCTTAGAGTTGCTTTGGCTGCAATTCCGAACAACCCAATCCATCCGCTGTGTTACTATATAACACCACTCACTGATGATAAAACATAACTGTTGTTACCATGGCAACGTTATGACATTCATCTGAAACGAAGCTATTTTATATTACAGACGCGAACGCTTGAAAGATAGAGATTGATATGCACAACAAACCAGTGCCGTAACGAGGGCGTGGCGAAAGAGGCGCCCTCCACGGGCGCAACTAGGTTTGGGGCGCAAAACCTAAAAAATAAAAATAAATAAATAGATATAAAAGTCCGCTATTTTATATTGTATTTTTAAATTTCGGCAATACACCGCTTTAGATACACAAATTCTGCAAGACACTGCAACTCATTTTGATGGGGTTAATAGTAAGTATTTAACACCTTGCATTTAGTAAAATTTAACTTGTTGCATTTAAATTTTTCAAAATTTTTGTCATTTTTGGGTTGGGAGCGCAAATTAGACACTTGCCACAGGCGCTTCATACCCTCGTTACTGTGCTGACCATTACCAACATGTTCGACTTGCTAACCATATATTTTAGTCATCTAAATATACTTAGATGACTAATGTAAGAATGTACAACATCCCATGTGCTTATGGTCTAAACTACGTAGAGAAGCCTCGAAATCCGAAAAAAAAAAAAAAAAAAAACATATAGGAGATGTTAATAAGAACAGAACAGACAACTCGGGTCTAACCCATCATTTCGCGATTACTAACCATGCCATTGATTGGAATAGCAGCTCCATGCGTTACCTAGAAGAAGATTTCCGTTGTAGAAATTTCAAGGAAGCCGTTGTAGTCCTCCGTTCTGGAGAAAATCTTAACAGAAACCAGGAAATGATAATAGCTGACATATGGAAAACCTTAATAAGATCACTCAGTCTGCCAGAGTTTAATTTCGCTCAAAACTACAGAACGTGCTCTCATAACAGTGACTAACACAACACGTTCCATGCGTGTAATGTTTCGCGTTCTGTTTTAATGTTTAATTTACACGATAGTGTTACTCCATTTTCTCTGTACTAGCCACTTTGAGTTTTTTTCTCTTGCCGTTATAAACCCTGAAGAAGCCGGACAGCCCCTTCGGTGAAACTTGTTGGTATTAGATGTTTATAAATCATGGTCAATTAAAGATCGATATATATTGCATTATAACATATAGACACGTTTACACAAGAATATTATATTTTAATATTCCAAGTGGAAGGAACAGCCATGGGAAGTCCACTTTCACCTGCTCTAGTCAACTTTTATTTGGAACATCTAGAAGACGTCCTGTTCTCATCTATATTTCCTCAACCATCCTTTTGGGTGAGATATATAGACGACATCTTTTCATAGCCTAATAAATAACAGAGATTTCTTACTTTCCTTTTTAGCCAGAATCAATTCCTTACATCCTCGTATTAAGTTTATCATGGAGATTGAAAAAGACAACAAGTTATCCTTTTTAGACGTCCTCCTCATCCGTTCACCTTCAGGTATTCTAACAACAACAGTTTACAGAAAATCCACTTTCACTGGACGTTATATTCTCACACAATCCGCTCATCATCCTTATCAAAAAAACAGGAATCATAAAATGTTTAATCCGACGACCCAGAACTAATTGTTCAACTCCTCATGAATTACAGAAAGAACTTTCAACTATCAAACACACCACATGAAATGAAATGGCTTCTTCGAAAAGAGCACACAACATCTGTTCGATTCTGTTCAAGCCAATCCAAAACAACAAAGATTCAATACGTCGACTTCCAATTCCTTATATTTTCGGGATTTCAGAACCACTTTCAAGAATGCTGAAGAAATATGATTTAACAGCCACTTATATACCTATTAACAAAATATCCACATATTTCCCCTCTTCTAAAGCTGGTACAAGACTCGCCTCCTACACAGGTGTCGCTATAAATTTGAACGTCTATTTAAAGAAAGTGCCGAGGCCTTACTTCAACGCCCTAACTTGAATCGAAATGACTGTATATATGTATCAAAAATATAGGAAAGTTTAATCAGGATAACACATTAATATATATATAATTTTTTTTTAAAATTAAGACTTTTAATTCTTACATTAGTCTAATCTTATTTATAAATTAAGATTATTATATGAATTTGTGAATTAATATCTTCAATTTAATCATTACTCTGATAAAAAATGTTTTCCTCTCTTTAATGCTTAGCGATATAACATCACGCGGCTCGTTCTACTTTTGAATGATCAATTGTTGGTATTCCACCTTAAAAACTGTTCCTATGTACTAGTCTGTTATTTTCAGACTGATATATTTGGCAAATTAAAATATAATATTCTTGTATAAACGTGTCTATATGTTATAATCTTAATGTCACAAGTTTCTCTAAAGAATCAATATATATTTCAATTTAATTATATGTTTGAATGACAAAATATAATCTAAACAATCAACAGGTATTGTTTTGTACTACGTGCAATATGGCGCTCCAACATAGGCTAGTGAAACAGTTAAGCGCGAAATTTAAGGATGTCTTTTCATAAATCAGTTCATTTTATTTCTTATTTTTAGGCGAATTCAACTTTTCGTAGGTAGAACTAAGGCACAAACTCCGAGTTACATAATTCGGTAAACTAGCTCTAGATATCAAACATGGATCTTTTCCAGCCACTTCAGGCTTCCAGTAAACAGTGTTTGGTATCATACTGGGCGATGGAAGTCATTTACCACTTAATGACCACAAATATATTCTGATATAATAATAATAATAATTTTAGGTGAAAGATTAATTTCATCGCGCGGTGTAAGTCCTGAAGTGGTTTGAAAAAGGGACATGTTTGTTCTCTAGATCATTGTTTCCAAATTATGTAAAAAAACAGTAAAATAACAAAACAATTATAAAAATTAGGATTTTATTATATATATATATATATATATATATATATATATTTTTTTTTATTTTTTATTTTTTTTTTTTAAGTTCATACACGGTGCTAATGTACTATAGGCTTACAATCGTTCGTGTGTAGGAATCATAAAAATTATTTTCACAAGGTAGGAAAATTTACTGATGTTTAACACTGTTCCTACGAATAACTTCGATAATTAATTCCATATTTGGCTAATGATTTTCAATGTAAATTCCAAAAATATTTCCAATAAGCCAAGCATTGGAAAAAATGAATAATGATTCCAAACAAATGCTTCCTTATATTTAAGTGAGGTCTCGTCTAAAACGTTTTGTTACATTCACATTCCTGGCATACTTTTCTTCATGTCATCGAGACTTGAAACGACCTTAAACAGTGTCATTGATTTAATTCATCGCTTTATCTACGCCTGTCACGGCAGTTGTGAATGTATTAACAATGCTGACGTTCGTCGTTCTTATTACGTCATTGATACAGCTTCATACTTCAACGCTGAATATGTTAACGGCAATGTGTACAGAGTTTGGATTTCGCAATGAGTCTTGTGTTTCCATGAGGTACTGGAAATATGCTTACACTTTATAAATGAATTCGGCTTTGGGAAATATTTTCGATATCCGATTCGCTCCGAGAGATGGCAGCACTATGTAGTATTTCTCTTAAATGTATAGTAATCAGTGGAATTGCCTACCTATCTTTCAATAAAATAAATAAATAAACAAATATAATAAATTAGAAACCCACAGTAGCTCAATGAGATTTCAGAAATGTATTTAAAACAACAAAGATGGCCGAGAGTTGTAACTGCTCAGGTAAAATGAGGCGAAATTACAGTATAGGTCAAACTCGACCTTGTTTCATACTTTTATGTCCGAGACCTAATGAAATAAAGATTTTACGACTCAAAGCCCGAATATTTCGAATAACTGAACCGAGCTTGTTTTGATTTTATTCTTATTTATTATTTTTATTTTGAATCGTCAAGATGAAAAACACTGGTTTTCATTCTGATATTGCCGTATTAGATCAGCGCTGCCAGTTACACACACACACACACACACACACACACACACACACACACACACACACACACACACACACACACACACACACGTTTCGCTTTGGAGGAGAAACTTGAGAAATTTGCGTGTAAATGAGGAAAAAAAAAGTTTCCACATTGTCAAAAATCAGAATTGAATCTACATTTGTCTGTTTATTTACTCAAACTTTGGCGTATCTGTTTAGCAAAAAAAGGAATAATAGTAAGAAATTTCCTTACTATTATTATAGCACTTGCTGAAGTTTGGAATAGATACGTTCAGTAAAACATTTATGTACAAAGATGTTTGTGTGCTTTATATTCCCTTTCTAATTCCTTTAAATACTCGTCTTCTAGGGATAAAATGCATGTATTTGAATCTTTTGAAGCTATAGATACCCTACCTTTATCAATCATACGCCGCACTTCTCGAGTTGTGTTATTTATTTTATGTCATTCCTATCCACAAATGGTTGTAAACATTCATTAGTGTTAGTACCATGAGTCGACTAATGTTTCGATAATTAGGAAATTTATCTGCAGACCAAATATGGAATCTTTTCAAGCCATTTCAGACTTTCAAAGAAGTACGTTGTGGTCTCACACCAGAAGTAACACACGTCTCATCATCTCACGACATTCACAAACATCCATGCCATAGTGAGTTGGCGTATTTGCTCTTTCCTCGACCAACTACCTCGCAAGGTCTCCAATTTAATCAGAGAGAGAGAGAGAGAGAGAAAGAAGATAGTCTTGGTTCAGAATGAATAGCATTTTTATTTTCATTCTCAGAAATTATTTCAGATGTTAGCGATGTCTTCGTTTTCATGTTCAGCTGCAAGCATTTAGTATTCTTTATCTATCTGCCTTTGGGCTACACATTTTATAACTGTATGCAGAGCATGAATAATAAATTCAAGAACGTGTGTTCAGAAAATTAAAAACTATAAAAACAATTTACAGCTTCACTTGACAACATCAGTATGCAGAATTTCAAAAGAACTGGCAAAAAAAAAAGAAAAAAAAGCAGCGTTCTTAGTTTTAAAGAATCTCTTAATAGCTGATATAATTAGTATAGGTGCAGGCTTCTGAGACTCACAATATACGATTTTTTTTTTTTTAACTTCACAAGATGGACTGTACCCGAGATCTCTATCCGGCTGTCCTGTCAGGTCTCTAAGAAAAAAAATTAGTTCTTCATCGAGTTGGGATTATACTGTAATCCCAACTCGATTATCCGTGTGAGGATTTTCCGTGCATGATTTTTTTCTCAATTTAACGACTGCTTGATTCATAAAATTACATACTACAAATATATACACAGAATATTTGTTTTATAAAAGGCGGACACGTCCCTCTCTGACTCATCTCAAGGTGTACGTGCGCGAGCACACAGGGAGTGGAAGTGTGTGTGCCTGCAAAGAGCACGCTTCTATCTAAAGGAGCAGTCTGTGTATTTTTTTGCACAGCAATTTAGCGACGTCGTTACCTTTTTATACGAAGCTTTTCAGAATGTACGGCCCAATTCTGAAAAACGGAAGAAAATTGTGCTTAAAAAAAAGAGAGAGGGATAGATCTTCAGTTAGTTAATGATATAACTGCATATTTGATTTCAGTTGAATATAATGAATGTACTATACTTTGAATATAATAATTTCACAGTTGTGAGGAAAATTTGTTCTAACATTTAAATATTTTCGAAAACAGGCAAAATTTAACGAATTATCTGATTAAATAACGTATGTGAAAATTCAGTAAGAGCTAGTAGTGAGAATAACTTGTTATATTAAAAAAAAACAAAAAAAAACAAGGAACTTCAGAGTAACTGTATGTTGCAATTAATTGTGTATTATCCTTTCCCTTCCATTCTTCTGGATAATCGAGAATATACTTTAATATTATGTAAATTGTTTTTTTAAAAACGATCTCACAAAGTTTGATTTATATCCGATTTGGATAAATTCTCTGCTTTGTCTCCTCTGCCCCGTGGTTACATGGATGGTTGTGTAATTTGTAGATGATTTTTCTTACCCGCTGTGAGAAAAATCACCTACAAATTTACATTCAGTCATCGTCATCTACACTCAGTAACCATCACGTTGTTTACTGAGGCTTAAAGTGACTTATAAAATGACCATTCATGGTTTCTAGAAGTTGAGATTATTTAACTCTTAACCCACCCGTCAACTATACTAATGTGTCATTGGTTGCCAACCTTTTGTTGGGTAGATTGCCATAAAAAAATCTGGCTTAGGATTGCATTAAAAGCAGCAGTAATCGTATCTAACAACTGATTGAACATTAATGTATGCTGGCTTAACGATCTAGGACTAACAATGAGCTAAAACAGTGAATTGGCAAAACTGAACTCCCACTGATTGGAATTACCAGGAGATAACTACGAAGCCAATGTATTATGTATGGTATTTCAGTGTTTTCTCTGCCAGTTTGCCTGTGTTGAGGAGAAAAAGTCCGATTTTCCAGGAGAAAATCCCTGGTAAGTTATATATACGGCATACGGAAACATTTTGTTTTGTGCAAATTGGAGGCTTCAAAATTGCTTAGCTTTCCCACGAATGTCATAATGCGACTTAGCATCTGTTTTAGCAAACCAATTCAGTATCCTTAACCTAAAGAAAGAAAGAACTAATTGCCACAACCCTTTTTTGAACAAGTAATGGGAACTTTCCTTACAGTCCTGTACCATACTTGAATCACTTTTTTTATAACATTTTTTTGTTGTTGCTATTAATTGACCATCCACACAATATTATCATTTGATAATTACTAACATTTTGAAACACATCAGCGAATTGTTGAATCTGAAAATGACGGGCTTTAATGATTAAATTGTGTCACTTAAGAAACGCCATTTTAAACACAGGTGTTCAAGCATTTGCTGCCAACAATTCAGAAAGAAATCGGCACTTAGACCAGATCATACCAAGTGCAGTGTATATAGACAAAGCATGCGGTTCTTAATGTAGTCGCACATGACGGACAATAAAAAGACTGGTATTCTTTTAGCTTGACAAAAGTCATTACGTTAAAACGCGTGCGGAGAGAATGTAAAGTATGCACAAATAAACTTGAACCTAAGAGCACCTCAGCTTTCCGTTTGATGACCCACGTTCTGAATGACTTCATTGGGATGGAAATAAAAGGCATCGCTGGATGTATTCTGTCGGCTTATTTTCAGATGCAAACATGAGTATCTAGGCGAAGCGACAATTAACACGAATTTTATCCAGATTTTGAGATAATTACACCACTAGGATGCCACCATCTTATGATTGCGCATTCGTATGTGCTTAAAAGCCTCGCTTCTGGCGATATATCAAGAAAATTACGACAGGGATTCTTATGTCAGGTGGTGTAGCAAGTCACTGCTCTTTTTTTGTAAGACCCAAATTCAGCCTGCCATAATTCTAGTTCCAGGTTGAATGTTGTTGATCTGCCATTTATTCAAGAGAGAGATATACAGAATAAATATCTCTATATATTTATTATCCCTTAAAATTCTTCTCTACAGATCGCATCATGACCGATTTGAGCCTTCTATTCCTCCGCTAGTTTACTTATTTCTTGTAATAAAAAAATGATATTTCCTAAAAGTAATTTATATGTCAAAACGAGTCTGTTCCTTAAAAGTAAATATTTTACTGACATGTTTTCAATATTTATTTTGTATATTGCTCGAATTTTAGGGGATGAATTATTTATATTTTCGACAATTAAAGCCAATAATGTTAGTTTTCAAAGTTTTAGTTTCTCCATCATTGGCTGCTTTGTTGACATATGAGGCGGTTTGGTCGGAAAGGCCTGGGTTCGATTCCCGTCCATGGCCTGAGGAACCTTTATCTGGTCTCTTTCGACTAAAGGGGAGGTACCCGGTCTCATACGAAGGTAGAGGGGGTTTTTCGTCCCTCAAAACAGACAAACCGGCGAACACATGCAATTTACAGACAAGAATACTTGGAGGCATCGTATTACGGTCAGGAAATCCAAGGATACTTACTTGTCTGTTAAAGCCACTGATGGATGGATGGATGGAATTTATTGCATAGAAAATAATTATTACCAAATATGAATTAGCATCATCTAAATCTACGTACTTTGGAATTATATAACCACGTAAAAAAAAAAAAAAAAAAGATGTAATATAAATTATAAGAAAACTGTTATTTGAAAGGATTCACAAAATTAGAATAATTTTAACGTGGTTCAAAATATTAGAATAATGCGAAAATAAATGCACACAAATTACAATCAAATGGAAACTAAATATGATTAGTACTTTGCTGCATCTCCCCTTAGCTTTTATGACCGTTCGTAAACGGTTGGGCATATTATTTACTAGCGGTTCACAGCTGTTTTTTTTTTTTTTTTTTTTTTTTTTTAATTAAAACATGCCACATCGTCTGCAGACTAGAAACAAGTTCATTTTTGTCTCTTGTGGCAACTTCTTGAAGACGTTTTATTCATAATCCCCCATAAATTCTCAATGGGGTTTAAATCTGGTGAGTTTGCCGGCCAAGGAATTACATTGATTTGTCTTTCTCTGAGCCATCTAACAGTGGTCTTGGAAGTGTGACAAGAAGCTTAATCTTGCTGAAAATGGAAATCACCATTTTCAGCAAGATGCCGATAACATAAAGTTGTCTTCACGATGTTCTTCAATCTCCTCTCATCTCTTGATGTATTTATTACCTTTCGATTCCTATTGCGGCGATTATTTTGAAAACTCCGGTTATTAGAATACTGTCTCAATACTCTACTCACGCTTGCTTGAGAACATTTCAATTCCTTAGCAATAAACTGTTGAGTTTGGCCCTCTTTCTGTAGAGACACCATTCGAAACCTCTTAGCTTCCGATGTGTCACTCGTTCGACCCATGCGTAGCAAATGATTAACTGAAATCCACGCGCAAAATTCCTTACACATGAGTCAGTCCCGAAGCTATTGAAATATGCTATTTCTATGCTCTCCTAAAAACAAATCGGAAAAATTTGGAATACAGTATTCTAATATTTTGAACCATGTTAAAAAGTATTCTAATTTTTCTTATAATTTATATTATATTTTTATGTGTTTACATGGTTATATAATTTAAAAAGTACGTAGATTAAGATTATGCTAATTCATATTTGGTAATAAATGTTTTAAATGCAATAAATTAGAATTGCAAATCTTTGCATTTTCAACACATTTTCTTTGATTATTCTAATTTTTTTGATTCGGAGGTGTATGATGAGGTTTCAAGCGAAGGTGAGTTAGGTGATCTCATGCGGAGGTGGAAGAGTTTTTTCCTCTTGGAAACTCGGGTTTTTCATCCTACAAAATAAGCAAGCCGCTGAGAAGAACACGCACACTGCTCATCTTTTCTCTATAAATAAAACTTTTCTTTTTCCTCATTAATAGTAACAATACATAAAGCAATACTAATTTTGCGTCATGTTTTTTCACCATCATAATCATTAAATTCCTGAATAGTCAATAAATAAATATAGATAAATAAATATGTGTGTGTGCGCGCGTGCGTAACATATTTTTTCTCCTTTTGGTGGAGTATTATTTTTTGAGGATGAATTTTTTTTTTTTTTTTTGCTCCGACCCGGAAATATATCTTCAGAGGAACAAGTAAATTGTTCCTATCCGGATAGCTAAAAATGCAAGATAACAAAAGAATTTCTATCCGGAATACAGCTGTTAAAATTAAATGCAGTACTGATCCGGGATCAGCACTGCATTTAATAACTTCCTCCAACTTCACATTATCCGAAAGTAACTGAATACCTGGTTATTTCCAGTGACAGTATCATTGATATAAAAGTTGAACACTGATTTATTTATTTATGTAATTAATATTTACTATGGTACTAGTACAGAGCCCCGTGGAACCTCACTAATAACTTTTCTTCTCTTTGATATTGCTCCCTTACACCATCCTTGGATATCTATGAGACAGCCGATTGCTAGTTCACTCCACCATTGCTTGCTCCCATCTTCAGGAGATTAAAGATGCTATGCAAAAGATTTAACTAGAGAATGTAAACACAAAACCTAATATAACAGAGGAAAAATTTAAGTGAAGTAAACCAATTTTGTAATATCTTATATTCGTTCAGTATGTAACAATGTATTTACATTCTCTAGTTTTTTAAACCTTTTGTTATACAAAAGGTTTAAAAGGAACTCCTATCAACTCAGGAAACTAATTAGTTTTCATTAAATAAAGTCTATTTTTTTACTCTTCGCATAACGTTGTCCTTATACCGGCAGTACTCTATTTAATCTTTTAATGACGTTTACTTTTTTTATTGCACACGTTGGAAAACACGACTATAGAACTCGCACTATTTCAGCAATAATATTCTTGTTAGGGTTTAGGATCATGTGATGGAAGCAGTTGTCTACTGTACTCTTTACTCGATGCCTTCAAAATAATCGAGTATTTGTATTGATAAATATTAATATTATTATATTAATATTTTTATTTTATTTATATAATTAATATTTATTAATTAATATCAATGTATTAATTAATATATTAACACTTGCTATTATTAATAATATTCCAAATTATCACAGCTTCACGATATAATTGAAAGCTTTTTCTGTCCATATACGAATGCTTTTGGATAACACTAAGACTTCTAGCATCGAGACTGGCCACAAATCTGAGTGGAAGTTTATTCGTTCAACTGTTCTTCTAACCTGTTGAATTAAAGAGCAGTTGAACACTTTGCTAGAGTAATGTTGCGATGGATTGTGTTATGAGGTTGCTTGTCAGTTGGAAAGATGTGGGCTCGAATCTTGTCTAGGACGAGAGTTATATTTATGAGAATTTTTGAACCGACGTTGAGATAACTGGTTTCATATAAAGATAGTAGGCCGTTTCATCTGTGCTGATCGGCTGGAGAATACTCTTCCAACACCTTCTTATAATAGTTAAAAGAAGACAATATACTGGCTTAATAGCCTTAGTTCATTTGAACGTAATTTCAACCAATCCAACTCATTCACCGGATATTGTATGCTATCAGTGCTAGCATATAATTTCTCGTCATTTCGTGTTCTGTCCCCACTGATGGGCGAAGCCGTGAGATATATTTACAAACAGCGCGTCTGAAGTGGTCAAAGAAACAACGTCAGAGATCGAACACTATGAAATGAAAAACTAGGAGGATGATAAAACTAATCCCGTACGAGGTTGACGAACTCACCTTCAGTTGTGAAATGCTCTCAAACGTTCTTTACGTACTAGGCAGAATTCAAACCCAGGTCTTTGCAAACGAAAAGTGGCGTCAATACCAGCTGAGCAATGAGTGTTTTAAATTATTTTTAAAATATTTGGTGCAATTTTGGTAGATTAGACGAGTGGGGTAACTAGAATTTTTATTGTGTTCCTTACTCGTAGCTTTCCTTACCCCTTGAAATCTTGAATGGCTGTTGGACTGATTGCCAATAGCTTCCTTGGACCTACCTAAGTTCTCTCCCTCCTCTAATATTAGGTTTTATCAGTATGGTAGGTTATTTTGCTGATACTGGATCACTCTGGAAGTAAAATGTGTATGGTAAAGCGGAGAATATCGATTGTTGTACTATGTTATTTTGATCTTATTTGCTAAGAAGAAACTGTGTTTTGTTTTTCAGGAAAAGCCTTTGACATCACTTATGTCCGTCTCAAATTCCACACAAGTAGGCCGGAAAGTTTTGCTATCTACAAGCGAACAACAGAGGATGGCCGCTGGATTCCATATCAGTATTACAGCGGGACCTGTCTTAACACGTATAAAATTAATGAAGGTTCTTATGTCAGCAAAGAAGATGAAACTACCGCGCTTTGCACCAAAGAATTTAGTGATATCTCACCTCTGACTGGCGGTAATGTGGCGTTCAGTACTCTCGAGGGAAGACCCAGCGCATACAACTTTGAAAACAGTCCAGTACTTCAGGTATATGTATAACATTTTATTCTTATCTATTTCTTCTGCGAATGCATTTGCTTTTCGTCTTGTAACAAGCTCAGTTAAGCACACAAATTGTGAAGACTTGCATGGCTATCACCAACCCTTCCCGCTCTGTTTTCAGGAATGGGTAACAGCAACTGATATCCGAATTACTTTGGACAGGATAAACACCTTTGGAGACGAGATCTTTGGCGATTCTAAAGTGCTGAAATCCTATTACTATGGCGTTTCCGACTTTGCTGTTGGAGGCAGGTGAGTATTTTAATCTCGTTGACAATTAGTTTATAATAAGCGCAAATATATAATGTAAACCCGCATTGGGTTTGCATGGGATATCCGTCTGAACCGCATTTTGAATTAAAGCAATTCATCACTTCCAGGTGCAAGTGTAATGGACATGCCAGCAAATGTGCAGTCAGCGTGGGTTACCTACAATCTCGTGAGCATCGGATGGTGTGTGAGTGTGAACATAACACAGGAGGGCCTGACTGTGACGAATGTCTTCCTTTCTATAACGACCAACCGTGGGGAAGAGCTACAGCAACCAATGTTCATGAATGCAAACGTAAGTATCCTTTGATTTCTTATTCAGATGATTGTATCTGCACCTATGAAATGTTTGAATATTTCAGCAAACTTTTTCTCTTCCTATTTTCTCTTTTGGAGTGTGTGTGTTCACTCATGCGCAGTTGCAAAACTTTTGAAATTACCCTCCTAAAAGGATAACAATGATTTTATTTATTAACAAATTCTATAGAACTTTATTTATTTTTTACCGAGGAGATAGGATTTGATCTCTCCAGTGAACAGACTGTTGGTTTGAATCCTTTTGTGGTTTTATGGTTGTGAATATCTTGAAGTGGTTTTATGAATTTTATCACCTGGTGTGAAACCATCACTTTGCTTATTGGAGGTCTAGAGTGGCTTGAAAAAGTTCCAATCCTAAACCAATATAATTTTATTCCTTTTCCTACATTAATTTTCTTTCATGAATTATAAAAGATACGAATGTAGGCATGTAAACAAATTTATTATATTAACACTTGTACAATACGTTTGCCACATGCTCTGCTAATTTTGAGAACCCACCATCTCTGTATCCTCGCACCGCTTTATGAACCCTACCAGCGGAACGAAGGATTAAGGATTTTATTTCTCTTCGCTCTTAAATCAATATATATCCTATAAATTATATAAACGAAGTCATAATTTTGAAATGTCTGGTTTTAATCCTAATTCCGCTGTCCAACTCCAAATAGATGATTATAGTATCAAAAGATTTTCAGTAGCTACGCACACACCACACACACACGCACACATGACGCATGCGCATTAAATTTACTAGGAGTTTCTTTGCACACAAAAACAATTATTTGTGTAGGCTGTGAGGGACAATGTTAGTCATAGGGTCTGTTACTTGCCACTCCCATTATTGGTACTAGGAAGAGAGATAAAAAAAAAAGTGGGGTGGAGTTAGCTCCCGTGTGTCAAAGAAGTTAATGGTTGTATGAACTAAGTGGGCGTAGGGAAAAGAAATTTTCAGGAGATCAATGAGGGGGAAAAAGTAAATTGACATTATCATATTTTCTCTACCGTACATATTAGTTACACGGAAAGATAATGAGAACACAGAGAAGGTAGATCTATCCACCTACACAACGGCTTAGAGCTTATCTGATTATGTAGATTTGATGTCAAAGAGGCGATGGGTAAGTCACCGCCTGCTTTAAAAAAAAGCAAACTCCTCTTATTTTGATTTTCTCATCCTCATTCTGTTTACTAGAAAAAAAAAAAAGACTTCTTGATATTCCTCAGTTCATAAACGCTTTCTATTCAACCATCAACATGTTTTTGGTGAATAGCGTCATCAGGCTTTGGGTGGGACTTTTTTTTGCCTCTGTGTGAGTTTCCAAGGAAAGAAGGTGGAGAAGAAGTGATGTTAAAGTTGAAAACTACGTAAGATACTGAGTGCATGAAATAGAATCCACTTTTATCTAGTTTTCAGCTATTGTTATTTTGCAAATTTCGTTGGCGATCATGTTTCGTTGAAGTCGAATTAAGTGACAGAGCTTGAAATCCCATTGCTGTGTTTAATGTAAAGAATTCAGTGATGTGGGCGTCGCAGAAAAACCAATGTTACGAAAATGATGTGCAAGGACGTTTAAAGTTTTGGTGATCTATTGTTCGCTTTCGTCTAAATACTTCTGTTTCCTAAGAAGATCCCCACCCGTTAATTATACCTGTCTGGACAGAAAGAAAGAAAACGCCAAAGTGGCTCTTCTCTTGTTCAACTGGCAGTCTTTACAACCTCACATGTCAGAGGAAAGTAGTTGATTTTACCGGCTGTTGAACAAATACTTCCCACTGACACGTAGGTCAAAGTTGAGATCTGAGGGAAAAAAATTCCGGCAATAACGCTACCTCTTGACGACCACCGAGGAGTTTGGGTGAGAACGCAGGTGTTTTAGGTAAACGAAGAGGCAACACGTTCATTTGGGCCATGCACATCTTAGAGATCTGATGTTGCGGCGACTTTAGCATTTGCTAGGTAGCATCTGCTCTGTCGGTGATAAATGCTGTGATCTGCGTTAACGAAAATCTCTATTTTTTAAGCCGAAGAATAGCAATGGACAGATTCTTTACAGTGTTGATTATAGTTAGTTCGATGCTTGCGGGATTTCGAACCCAAATTACTCATGTGTGGAATGGATTTTCATGGGAACGTAAGTTTATTCTTAAATCATATTTATATAATGATTACAGCGTTGTTAAGCATTGCAAGCTTCCGAGTTGCTTATTCTTAATATTTAAAGCGTTTAACATCTTAAGCAGTCATTTGCTTGTCAGTTACTTTATCTATATTTAACTAATTTCACTAAATATTATAACTACAGTCCGTTAGGATTGTCAAAAAATAGCAATAAACAAAACATTAATCCCGATTGCGAAAATTTTATGATCTTTTAAATTGTGAAACAATCGTATTTTAATTATAATTAAATATACTTCCGCACTGATATTCGGTTAAATATATTTCTCACCATTTTATGAACTGCAAATTTGTAAACTGAAAAAAAAAATAATAATAAGGCATCATAGTTTACGCTTACCTTATTATGTGAGCAATCGAAGTCAAATTCGACGGAAGGCCTTTTATTCTTATAGTTGCTGTGTCTGTAAATAGTGTGTATATCAGAGGTCGGGTTGTGTGTTTGTGAGAGAACAGTACTCTAATATTCTGGCGAAAAAGTGCACCTTTCGACACCGGCTAATTCGCTTTCAGTGAAAGAAATCTACAAAAATTGCAAAATTCTATTTTAGAAAGGCTTTTTTTTTATTTTATAAACAAATCTTTGATGAGTCTTGACTCCAGGAGGTGTTTGTGTAATAATAATAAATGTCTGTTTAATTTCGGTATCCAGCTACGTTTGCAAAATTATTAAGTATTAGGAACTCATTGCACTTCACTATTGTCATCAATTTGTATTTTTGAATTCTAAAAAAAAAAAAAAAAAACTATTTCACACATGGAAAGTTAGTTGCCTCAAATTACGTAGGCTGATCGGGTAGGTAAGTGATATCAACTGCTGGTTTGATCGCTAACGATTTTCACTTGGCCCTCAAAAATGATATTGAGAATTCAGTTTCAAAATAGCTCTCCATATTAAAAACTATTAAGTAGGTTAGGTTAGGTTATGTTACCATTCTTGACGGTAAACACGTCCATCTCCGTTAAGCGCCTCTAGCGCAATTGGAAGAACGACGTTGCATGGACTTTTTCAATCGAAGGTGAGTTAGCCGATCTCATACGCCTCCGTAGCGCAATTGGAAGAACGACGGTACGTTGCGTCCACTAAGTTCGATTCTCGTCATGACGGGAGGAATCTGTATATATATATGGACTTTTTCAATTGAAGGTGAGTTAGCCGACCTCATACGGAGGTAGCAGGGTTTTTCTCCCGGAAACTCGGTTTTTTCATCCCGCATACAGACAAATCGGTCCTTTAGAACACACATAATTTACAGACAGGGACTACTAGCTGTGGTGGTGGTTGTGGGCAGTAGATGGCATTGATGTAGTAGTGGAGACGGAGAGAGTTGTACAGTAGGTGTCCTCCCGCGATGAGTCTTCGGACTACTTGGAGGTGTCACGAATAATAATAAATAATAATCTCCAACATTGAGATTATTGTTACTTTTTTTTTTTTTTTGAAACTAGAAATAAAGAAACAAATGAGCATTTTCACAGTTAAAAATCTACAAATATATAACTCCAAACATCCCATTGGAGTTTGAAGGTGTACATTTGGAATTTTATTGTATTAGTGTAATGAGTCTGTATATTTCGAAATAACTTCTGTTATTTTTAATAACTGCAGTTAGCTGTCGTATATTTATTTTTGACATATTTTAATAAATGTTTTACTAAATTCAAAAATGTTTTTTTTTTAAACTATATTTGTGTGCACTTGCTGTGGGTTTCTTCTTTGTGATTCAAAGATCTTTATAAGGACTCTACAACTGAAACACAGAATAAATTCATTTCCATTTATTGTCTCATGGAAAATATGTTTGCGAGATACAATATCCCATCAAAAATATCCGGACACTCTTTCCTAGTGTCCGGATATTTTTGGATATGGCTATGTACATCACAACCATAGTTCAGAAAAGGAAGCACTCACAATCTTCACAAATAAACCTTAAGAGGCCATATATTGAAGAGCTCAGTGACTTTCGATGTGGCACTATCATAGGATGCCACCTTTGCCACAACTCAGTTCAGAAAATTTCTGTCTTGCTGAGCTGTGCAGATCAACTGTAAGTGATGTTATTGTGAAGTAGAAATTCATGATATGGTCACATGAAATTAGAACGGGATCGCCAAATGCTGATGGATTTTCGTGCAATGCAAAAAGATTGCCTGTTCTCAGGCGATCTTTCATGCAAGGACAATGCAAGCATTGTTCTTGCATGAAAACTAATTTGGAATTAGTTTAGTCGGATGGAGTGGTGGAAAGCTCACCACCACCATTGGACTCTGGAGTGGCAAATCACACTTCACCATCTGGCACTCTGACGGACAAATCTGGAGTTAGCGAATGCAGGAGAATGCTCCTGGTCCTAATGCAGTGGTTCTTAACCGGTGTTCCCCAGAACACTTGTGTTCCACAAACTGGTTACAAGTGTTCCGCCTGTGAAAAATGTCACATGACAAAGTTCTGAGTGTAATTGGCTACTCTGAATAAAAATGTCGAGGGAATTATTTCTGTTATAAAAAAACAATTAACAATATTGGAAGGAAAGATTGCAAGTTACTTTCCTTCCTTAAATACACACAATTATGACTGGATACAAAATCCATTTGGCACAGTTAATACATTGAGTTGTGAATTTTCGTTACAAGAAGAAGAACAAATCCTTGTCAACAGATCGTACTCTAAAAGTGAAATTCCCTGAAATAGCTCTAATGAAGTATTTTGGATTTTTGTCCAAACTGAATACCTAACACCATATTTGTGTGAGCTTGGTTTCTCAATATTAACCAATATAAAAATTAAAAGGCGTGAAAAACTTCCTAATATAGATAAACAGATGAGGGTAGCTATATCACATATTAGACCTGATATGGCTGAAATCTGCAAAAGCTGAAAAGTTCAAGTATCACATTAAAATAAGTCCCATTTTTATAACAGGCAAGTCTATGCATATTTTTATTGTTGGTTTTATGACCCTAATGCTTTTGGTGCTCCCCAAATTTTTCTTTTAATCAGAAGTGTTCTGTGACTTTAAAAGGTTAAGAACCATTGCCCTAATGTGTTGTGCTGCTGCTGCAGCCTATAATTCCATTCTGGACAATTCTATGTTTCTAGTTTTATTATTATTACATAACACCTCCAGGGAGTCCAAAGACTCATCAAGGGAGGACATCTACTCTACAACTCTCCATCTCCACCAACCTCAACTACTTCATCATCTACACCAAACGGCATCTACTGCTAACCACTACCACTAGTATTTTCACAGACAGTTGCAATCTGTTATTTATGTTATGGCAGTAGTTCAGCGAAGCCCCTTTCCTGTATCAACATGACAGTGCTTTCATCCACAAAGTAAGGTGTGTGCAGAATGCTGATTGCAAGCGAGCCAAAACAAACAACATGACATCAGCAAACCTCACTAAGCTCTTCTAGAAGAATGGAAGGAAAGTACACTGGTGTCCAAAAGCTAAGGAAGAACTACATTTTTACTTGTATATGAAATAATTTTCATGATTGTATCCAAATGGACATAAATTTATTTCCGGCATACTAATAAATTACATTACACAAATGATGTGTTAAAGGCCAATGTTGCTCAGTGGAAGTGATGCTTGCATCCTCTGCTAGGATACCCGAAGGTAGACTTAAGTTCAAGTGTAGTCACTGGAGGAAGGAGCTTTTTCTAAGCCTATCTTCGACTAGTTCCTGAGTTATTTGATCTGGCACAAGAAAGCAGGTTTTTCCCGAAAACTCCGGTTTTTTCATCCCATAAACTCAAGAAAATCAACTGTAGAACCCACATTATTTCAGACAGTAACATATTCTCTTAGCGGTTAGGTACCAAGAGATGGCAGCACTTGTTTGCTAGCCTCTTCATTGGTGGCGGCTTATAATTAGTGATAGTTATGGGGCCAGCTATCTCTGATTGGCTACCGGTGGAGATTGAACTGCTCAATCATTCTCCAAA
Organism: Typopeltis vanoorti; assembly: GCF_054136105.1. Lineage (NCBI taxonomy): Eukaryota > Metazoa > Arthropoda > Arachnida > Uropygi > Thelyphonidae > Typopeltis > Typopeltis vanoorti. Next base: position 14,124,148 of record NC_143563.1, read on the forward strand.
AGCTAGATAGGATTTAAAGGCTTTGCCTACTCCCTATAAGGGAATAAAAGGTGTTAGCTGATTTATTTTTTTATTTAAAAATGTGTTATAAATTTCATACAAATTAAATTGCAGTATGTTTATGGCAAAAGTTACAAATATCCTAAGAACATAGTTAAGGAATTAATATACAGTGCTTACAGAAAAGTATGCAGAGAGGCATTTCACTATGGAATATGTCCACCCCTGCAATGCAGCTCTAACATTGTCATACCATGCTTAGCACCAAGTGATTCAGGCAAATTGGCCCGCTCCTCCTTCAGAACAAGGATAAGGCCTTGTTTGTTTTCTGGAGGGAAATTTCAAGCAGCAAACATCTCCCTATTGTGTCCCACGCATGTTCTATGGGTCGAGATCTGGGGAGTGTGTTAGCTATTTGATTCAATTAATATCCTTGGTTATCAGAAGTATCTCTACTACTTGTGTATGATGTGGTGTGCCTTTGTCATCCATCAAAATGAATTCCTCACTTATAGCTCCACTGAACAATCAAACATGATGTTGAAGAAATTTATTGCAATATCATTCACCAGTCATAGTTCCTTTTTCCAACATTTGTAATTTGGTGCGTTCATTAAGCATAATACTTTCCCACACCTATGACCCCACTACCTCTGTATCTATCCCTTTCGAGAACATTCTTGTGATGGTAAGCAGTACCACTTTCACACCAAATCAAATGTCTAGAAACAGAGGAAAGACTAAAACGACTCATCTGTAAAGAGTACCTTAGCCCATTGGTGTCTTGTCCAATTTTTATGGAGTCAACACCACTGTAAACATGCTCTACAATGAATTGTGGATAAAGGGACACCTTTCCACAGTTCGTTGAGATATCTGCATACCTGTGCTTGATGGAGCCCACTTTCAAGCTGACCTTCCATGGTGCATTGATTACGTTTTGCAGTTAGAACCAAAAAATTTATCTTCATGCTCCATGGTAGAGCGAGGGCGATCTCTTAGTAAACATCTGGAACACATTCCATTGGTTTAAAATGCTACCCAGAGCCTGGATACAATGCTATGTAAGATTCCACTCTCTGGCAATATCAGTAATTTCGCATTATTCTTCAAGCTTTCCAATAATATGAAATCATCTGGTGATGTCTCTGAGACCTTACAAGACATCTAAATTTGCAATTTTATTCCTTCTCAGAAAGCGCTTCCTTCAAACACAATTTGCTTAGTGTGCTACCACTTGATGACTCCCCTTTGCATGCAATTCAAATATTTGAACGTATACCTGCTTTCTACTCGAAATCATTAGTTATGCAAATTGTCACAAGCTGATTCATCTGAATTTGTAGATCTTCAGAAATTGTGTTAGACTACATTTTGTTTATAACCAAAAATCTGTCTTCATGCTCCATAGTAAAGTTAGGGCAATCTCTTAACAAATGCCTGGAACACATTCCATTGGTTTGAAACACTGCACACAGCCTGGATACAACACTATGTGAGATTCCAAATGAATCTAATTTCAAATCAGTATTCATGCTCTGTGGTAGAATGAGGGCGACCTCTTTGCAAACATCTGGAACAAATTCCATTAATCTTCAGAAATAGTGTTCGTCCTTAGGTTTTGGACATTAGTGTAGTAAAATCTAATGGAAGGCCTTCCCAGAAGATTGAAGGCTGGCAGAAAAGGATTGACCAACTTTATATTAATGCCTCATATTAGAGTGAGAGTTGGGATGAGCAGTGTCTGGATATTTTTGATCAGATGGTGTAGATTTAGTGTAATGTGGAACGGCTCCCCTCAGTGAGCTTGGGTCTTCATGGAGTTGCATTGTAATAATAACAATTATTACAATTGAAATTCCATTTATGAAACATTCATGCCATTAATCAATGGTATGTATTTCAGCTGAAGTACCCACAGTGGAGGGGAATTCCTAGAGAGCAGGATGAATCCCGGAATTTGGAGAGTATGTGACTAAAAAGTATTGTGCAAGTGTTGTCTTAATAAATTATTATATTTTGTTTTTAGCTGTAAGAGTGCTTCCTCCAGTTCCTGTTTTGTTACAGGTGGAAAATGCATGGTTTGCTATTGACTTTGTGTTGATACTTGGTAGATTATCTTTTTTGAGTTGTGTGATATTGTTTGTGAAGGCGTAGTTGAATGAGTCTACTAGTTCCTCTTGGTTCATATCCTGACTGAAGCTTTTTGTGATAAAATATTGCATTGAAGTTTTCTTTTGTTGAGTTAGTAATTCGTTAGATGTAGCCCATGTTTGCTTCATATTGTCATTATATTCTGCAAATTTTTGAAAGTATAGGTGTCTTTTTGCCCTACGAATTTTTGTTGTTAGTTGATTCCTTATGTTTTTGTGTAATATTTGTAAATGAGCATTACTGGGTGACTTTTTTAGTATTTTCCATAGATTTTCTTTTACAGTAATATTTAGAATGCCGCCATTTATCCATGGGTTATCATCTCGTTTGTGTAAGCTTTGTTGCTCTTTTTTATATTTCTGTGAACATTAGTTGGAAGTTCTCATATAAAGTTTACGGGATCATTTATTTTGAGTAGGCAGTTCTAGTCTATTGTTTTATGAGATTATTGGCAGCTCTTTATTATGATGGAGTTTTGTGGTGTTGGGAGGAGGAGGAAGTGGTGTAATGAAACAAAGCTGAGACAAAGTAGTGATTGGCAATTTTGGTGTTAATTACTGATGAGGTATATGTATCGATGGGAGCCCGTATGTTGATATGTTCAGAACATGATCGTGTTAGTTGGATGAAAATGGAGGAAAGAGTTAATGAGAGTTTTATTATTATTTATTATTATTACTATATTGGTAGACTTTAGGTAGGATTCTCTTGCAATTATATAAACTCGAGTGTTTTCATTCTGTCTCATAAATATCTATGGATCCTTAGTCCACAGAAACTTGTAGTTATTTTTTTTTTTCTGTTTTTGTTTTCCTTGCCTGGTGTAGAAGATTTTTAAAGTATGGAGTCTAGGGTTCAGATATATAGATTAGAGTTGGGAGTTGCTTGTCAGAGTTAGGATCGATGTTGTTGGCCTTGTTTTTTTGCTGACTGCTAAAATGCAGTCTCTCAGACTTTTGGTGGTAAAAGGAGTGATGATTGGTATCAGTCTCTCTTTATTTTTTTTGTGGTCCTCGATTAACAGAGATAATATTTGTAAATGAGCTAATGGAGTGCACTATGGAGCTTAAATCTTCTGTCTTTTCTTTTGGTTTTCCCTCTACTTGAAGTTCTTTTTGTAGTATATGCTTGATTGGCACTTGAGAGTGTTTATCTCTTTCTGCAATGATTCATTTTCGTGCTTAAGGTATTCTTGCACTTCTATCACTACCATTAGTTTTGTTTTTAGGTCTCGCTCAGTTCCAAGCACCTCTTCTACACTTGAATTATTATTAAGAGAGATCTCCAGAGAGAGTCAGGGGCTCATTGAGGGAGGCCACATGCTACATGACCACAAGCATGGCAGTCCATTCCACTCACTATCCTATGAAAGAAAAATCTAGTCCTAACCCCCTTCTTAGTGGCATTGATTCTCAGCTTCCAAGAATGCCCTCTTGTCCTTTCTCCACCTTGCTTAAAATGAAAAATTCCATCAATTGAAATCCTATATGACCCTTAAAGAAGTTTGTAAGTCTCAATCATACCCCCTGCCCCTTTCTCCTGTTTGCTGGCTACAGTCTACAAGTTCTCAATTTGTCTTCATGATCAATATTTCACAATCCTGATATTATTTTTAACACTCACCTTTGTACACTTTCTCCACTTTATCAGAATCACAATGAAAAGCTGAAAACCAGACTTGTGTTCAATGAAGTCTTATCAAATCCTTGCAGAGAGGCAAAATGACATCCTTATCTTTATATATGAAAGTTCATTTCAGCATTGCAATTATCTTTTGAGTTGTATTTGAAATCTTTGCTACATGGCCTCCTGAACTTTAGCTTACTATCTACTAACACTCCAAGATCCCTAGCCTGATCAGTTTCTTCTAGCATAATCCCACCAATATAATATGACATTGGATATCTAATGACACCTAAATGCATCACTTTGCATTGACTGACATTGAACTGACATCCATTTTCCCATGCCCACAATTCCAGTCTATTCAAATCATTCTGCAAGTACTGCATATCAGCAGCATTCCTGAAAACTGCTTTACACTGTAATGTTACCTACGGATTAGTCCTGCTTATACAAATTTTTTCAAGTTATATAAATTTTCAAAATAATATAAAATAGTAATATAAAGCTAAGAAACTATATGGGATGTAATATCCCTTAACTTAAACAAGTTATATGTCGCCGAATTGAAGCCTTTGGCTCTTCACATATCTAATAATTTATTAGAGCACCTCACGGCAGTACTCGTAGAAGGGGTACAAGTTCTGTTCGCTACAAACTTGATATTAACTAGGTCTGGCTACTCACTGATGAGACCTCAATAAAGGTCGAAACCGGTCTGGGTAGTGACCTTCTCTCATAATGTGAACAAAAATACAGTTCCTAGGAGCTAAGTTCACATTATTGGCAAATATCAAGAATAGTGATCGGAGCTTGCTCCACTTCTACCACGAGTTGCCCCAGCTTGCACTACCCTTTGGGATCAGTGCTGCAGTATCCAGGTATTTGCTTACGCTTGGAATCACCGAACTTTATATAGTTTCTACTATATTCAGCATGAAACTCTTTGAGTTTCTTATTCGGCTAAGAAACTATATAGGATGTAATATCCCTTAACTTAAACAAGTTATATGTCGCCGAATTGAAGCCTTTGTCTCTTCACATATCTAATAATTTATTAGAGCACCTCACGGCAATACTCGTAGAAGGGGTACAAGTTCTGTTCGCTACAAACTTGATATTAACTAGGTCTGGCTACTCACTGATGAGACCTCAATAAAGGTCGAAACCGGTCTGGGTAGTGACCTTCTCTCATAATGTGAACAAAAATACAGTTCCTAGGAGCTAAGTTCACATTATGGGCAAATATCAAGAATAGTGATCGGAGCTTGCTCCACTTCTACCACGAGTTGCCCCAGCTTGCACTACCCTTTGGGATCAGTGCTGCAGTATCCAGGTATTTGCTTACGCTTGGAATCGCCGAACTTTATATAGTTTCTACTATATTCGGCATGAAACTCTTTGAGTTTCTTATTTGGCTAAGAAACTATATGGGATGTAATATCCCTTAACTTAAATAAAGTTAAGAGATTTATTCAAATATTCTTTACATTAATTTTGCATTAATAAATAAATTAATTTTGAAGATTCAACGAAAATAGATAAGAGAATTTTACAAGAATGTTTCGCATTGGACTCGAGAGTTCACTGATTATTTTGTGTCGCTGATGCCACCCTAACAGCCTGCTAATATAACAGGCTCGAATGTCGAGAAGAATGAGATGAGTTATCAGTAGTAAGCCGACTTTTAGGGCCTCACCACATGCATCCGATACAATTAAAATTAGGATACGGCCCTTACACGGAACTCAACAATTAATCATAAGTTGATTTTTGATATATCAAAAAATAAAGAAGAACTATTTTTGGTATATTTTCATAAATTTTAATCAAAAATTACAGTGATATAATCAGATCCAGGATACAATTTCAGAATTTATTTGTTTGTTTGATCTGAAGGGGCCTGAATGGAAGACGACGTGCATTCATAATTATATGTACCATTCATTGTTCATTTAAACTCTTATCTCATATTTTTATCTCTAAAAGATGTGATAAAAGATTTTATCACATCTTTTAGGCACCTTTTCTTCTGTGGCGCCTGTGTATATTGCACACTTTGCACACACCACCAGCCGGGCCTGCCTGTATACCACTTTTTGATATCTGTCAGTCAGCCATCCTCTTATCCATGCTAATATTTTATAATCCAAACCCATATTCTTCAATTTATGCAACAGTCTTCCAAGTCTGTCAAAAGCCTTAGCAAAATCCAAAAGTATCATGGTGTATCCTAGACAAGGGGAATGGACAGCTGCTGGTAACATTTTTATAGAATGCAAACAATTTGCTAAAACATGAATTATTAATCAAAATAGAGATTTAATGTCATTTCTGAATGCGAGCCCCTAACCAATTTTTCCAAAATCTTCACCACTACTCCTGAGATACTGATTGGTCGATAGCTGGATACCGGTCTTTGCACAGCCCTTGGACAATGGGATTACCATACATTCTTTCTATTCCTGTGGAATCCTTCCTTTTCTGAGACTCAAATTATATAGCCTGGTCAAAGGAATAGCCAGTTCAGCTAAACATTTTTTAGCACCCATGCTGATATTCCATCAGTTCCCATTGCTGAATTCTCATTCAGTTTGTGCAACAGCGCTAATACCTTGTATGTAATGTTTGTACTCCTCAAAATTTTTTGTTAATTTGTTCCATGTGAGTATTTAGCAAGTCTTTAACCATCAATTTGAATGAATTTAAGTTGTTGGTAATCTTAGGTTTAGGAAGGGTTTACTTACCTTGCTGTACATCATTGCTTTTATTTGGTGTCTGTTCTTCATTTTCTCATGGCATTGTGGGACAGTGCTTCAGTACGTTATACAGCTCCCTTTGATTTCCACCAGGATCTCTGTTTCAGAGATCCTGGAGCACTGGTAGTTTAGTCTTTGACCACAGCCAGAGCAATGGGACCCCCCCCACCTTTTGTGCTTAACAGCTTATTGCAACTGTTACAGGACATTATGCCCAGTGATCTTTGATGTCTCAGTTATCTTTGGACTTTCTTCCCTTGAGCAATTGCAGCGTGACACTTGAAATGGTGATGTCCTTTGTTCTTCGCTTGTTGGTGATCACATTCTGCTCTGTCTATGACTTTCAGCACACAAAATTTGGTTTCTACTTAGCCAGTTTTAATGAATTGTACATCTCTGTCTTTGGCATGGCAAGTAGAATTACCTTGCAACACTTTCAAATTAAAAGCAGGAGTTAAAGCTACTATAAAATGGGAGCAGTGATATCAGCATGTGCTCACCTGTATGCCTACACAGTATGGAATCTTGATGATAATAATAATAGAATAATAAAATTGCAGCTAATCTGCTTTCTTCCTTTGAGTACTGAAGCCCATGAAACTCGGCTCTTGCATATGGGATGTTTTGTTGTTTTTTTTAAAGATAATTAAATCATCTAATGTCTTTTATTTCCAAAAGAGAGTAGGAAGACTTTCTTTAGCCCAAATTAAACTTTTTGAAGAGGTGGGCAACCATCCTTCATGCTTTTACTGATAGTATAATAAAATTAGTTTAATCCTTTATCCAAGTGTGAGCAAACAAAGTTTGTGCCTGAAAGTATTTTCAGGACTGGGGTAAGGTGGTACAACACCAGGGCAACTCGTTGCAAAGGTGGAGCAAGATACCAACACTCCTATCTTAGTATCTCCTATAATGCAAAACACATACACCAGTCCTGAAGATACTTTCAGGTGCAAACTTTGTTTGCTCACACTTGGATAAAGGATTAAACTAATTTTATTATACTCTAACCAAGTGAAAAAATAAACTTTCAACATCTTTCTCTAAATCCAGAGTAATTTATTTAAAAAGGGTGGCACACCATTTGGCAACTCCTATAGGTAGAGATGACCTGCTAATGCTTCTGCCTGGTATCTCCACTTGTCTCCACTTGGGCCTGGCTCCCACTGAAGAGACCTCAGTAAAGGTCGAAACTGGTCTGGGTAGTGGCCCTTCCCTTGATGCATAACATTAGACATATCCGCAAGTAGATGTGTTTTGCATTATAAGAGATACTAAGATAGGATTGTTGGTAACCTGCTCCACCTTTGCAATGAGTTGCTCTGGTGTTGTACCACCTTACCCCAGTCCTGAAGATACTTTCAGGTGCAAACTTTGTTTGCTCACACTTGGATAAAGGATTAAACTAATTTTATTATACTCTAACCAAGGGAAAAAATAAACTTTCAACTTTTACTGATAGCATGTTCAGGCTATCAGTAAATGAGATCTTTTCAACACACACAGAGGGAGGGATGACACAACTATTCCATCTTGTGGGCCTAACCCTAACATTTGTATTATTGTTTATAAATATTGTGAATGCAGTTGAGTTTTGAGATGAGAGTTAAAAACCCAAGTTTCACAAAGACAAAAACCCTACTTGCCATTCTGAACATTCACTAACTCAGGAATTGGCTGAAGAAAAACACAGAAAAAAGTTTTTTAATTGATGACCAGAATTGATCTATACTGTCTTTCTTTGGGCAGCCTAGTATGATGAAAACACATTTTCACAGGCTATACAGGCACCTGTTATATTATTTTTGCAGGAGGACACTCTACACCATACAACCTACTGTCTACACTGCTTAATCCTTCATCTACATGCTACATCACTGCCTACCATCTAACCCATCTACCACTTCCTACTGGTATTTTTAATTGTACTTTCCTCTGGCTGAATTGCCTGTATGGAATGAAAAACCAAGGATTCCAGGAGAGAAAAACCATGCTACATCCATATGAAATTGACCAACTCACCTCAGTTGATGTCCATATAAGTTCCTTTCATCATGAAAAGATTCAAACTTGAGTCTTTTATGTCTCATTGTTCTTCCATCTATTGGAAGACTTAAACAATGTAAGCAGCTATATAAGCACCTGTATTTCATATTTGATCAAAAGCAGTTTGAATGATACAACTGTAGTAATGAATGCTTGGAAAAGAGTTGCCTCTATAAATTCCTCCTCCCATTTAAGTTATTTTTTTTTTATATCACTTCCACACACGTGGGGCCCGAAGGCTTATAGATGAAAATATCACGTTTGATGAGTTATTAGTTCAGCTTTAAAGAATGTTGGGCAGCAGTTGTTTGTGATATTGCAGGTTTAGCAGAAATTAGGGACATGAAGGATGCCAGTTCTGATGAACAGTCCCATACGAATATCTGTCGATCATATGAAAGCTGACCATCTATTAGACAGTTCAAAGAGTCTGCAGGAGAGAGAGAGAGAGAGAGGGTAGGTTGGTCATCAGTCAACTGAATTATCTTCTTCTGAAGAGCATCATGAATTTTTGAGAAGACTATGGTGCACCATCCAATATACTAGAGCAGTATTCCAAGGTTTAATGGATTTGGGATTTGCACAGAGTCATTAGATGTCTTGAGTGAAGAAGGATGCCAAATTTTTTGGAAGTTGAGAATAAAGTTAGGCATTAGAAGAGAGATCTGGCTTTACTAAAGTTGGCATTATCAGAGAAAAAGGGAGAAGAACTGAGATCTTTTCTTGTGAAGCATTGAAAGGGACTAGATTGTTATCCCCATTAAATAATAGTGTGGAGATCAGTGTTTAGGTCACTTACTGTAGATGACTTTGAAGCTTGAGATGTTTGTGCACTGCAAGTTTTGTCATATAAGTAAGTAGGATGCATGGAGAGTGCTTTCATCAGCAAAACAATAGATGGTATTTTAGGTTAGTAAAGGAATGTCAATTATATCTATGAAGAGGGCAAGTGAAATAACAGAGCTTTGAGGAGCACCTACATTAGTTAAAAAAAATCTAACTAGAGGTTACTCTCCACTACACACAGTAAGCGACCTATGAGAAAACTGGTAATCCAATTACAAAGGAAAGAAGGCCAATCATAAGATGCCAGTTTACTGAGAAGACCTTTGCACCAAACCCTGTCAAATGCCTTAGAAATGTTGAGTAAAAGTAGGGCCATGTTTAAGGCTGTGAACCAGCTATAACTTTTAAGAAGTCCATCTACAGAATAAATTTTAGGTTATCTATATTGAGGCAGAGGCCACAAAGTCCTAAAGTGTAGCTTATCTAACTTATGCATAAATCTGACTCTGAGTATAACAGTAAATCACACATATTCCAGAGACTTTCAACAAATATTTCACAGCAGATTTCCCTGCATACATATGGTATATGTATGCAGGGAAATCTGCTGTGTCTCTTGATTGACAGAATCTCTGTTGGTGGTCACTGATTAATTGACTCTTCTCTAGATGTTGGAGAAGTTGAATTGTTCATGACCATCTGCATTACTTTAGAGAACAGGTCAATAGTTTGGTGATAGATACTTATTGTCTGTTTTTTTTTTTTTTTTGTAACTGCTCGTATATAGTATATGTGGAGTTGATAGAGAACAAGTATTAGTTCAGGAGCATATCTCTTGAGCACAGTTGGTGGAATTCCATCAGAACCAGAAGCTTTTTTGTTATTCAGGTTTTTCAAGATTCTTTATTATTATTATTATTATTATTATTATTATTATTATTATTATTATTATCATCACATGAGTCCAAGGAGTCCAAGGACTTATCGAGGGAGGGCACCTACTCTACAACTCTCCATCTCCACCACTCAATCCACCAACTGCAGTGAACTGCATCATCTACACAAATGCCATCTACTGTCCACCATAACTAGTATTTTCACAGACAATCACAAACCCATGCAGGATTTGAACCCACAACCTTTTGCCTGGAGAGCGGATATGCTAACCACTCTGCCATCCAGGTCAGCAAATTCTTCTTCCAAAGTCTTTTTGATGGAATGTCACAGGAAGCATGAAATGCAGTGTTCCAGGTAAAGGTGATTTGCCTTGGTCATATATGTCAGCGTTGGATGAGAAGAATGATGCCACGAGGTCAGTATTATCTTTAGGTTGATGCTGCAGTACTGCCATCCAGGTTAGACAGAAATGGGAGAACAGATGGACAGAAATTGTGCCCATCAACTTTTGCAACAGACCAGAAGGCACAACTGCCATTATCCTTCATCTAGACCTTTGAAAGCCAGAATTAGCCTTGTTAATGATTGTTTTGCAAGTATTGCAGCCTTCAGTGTAGGCTATGAATGAAGCTGGAGTTTTTGTCTCCAGCCACTATGGACATGCAATTGAAATTTCTCCTCCATTTCTGTAGTTGCATGTGCAACAGCTGTCCAATATCTTTTTACAGTTGCACTGGTTACTCACCAAACCAGCTGTTTCCAGTTATCTGTCTAATGTATTCTTTATTAAAGAGGAAAACTCCCCAACAGGTGGATTGACCAAATATCAAGAATCACTGAACTTAAACTAGAACAAGCAATAAGAGAGGCACTGGAGAGAGAGAGAGAGAGAGAGAGAGAGAGAGAGAGAGAGAGAGAGAGAGAGAGAGAAAGAAAGAGAGAAATGGTGAAGCGTTATCAGGAAGGTCACAAGTCCTCAGATATGAGGAGATCCGAGAGAGAGTTTACCTTATTAAGTATTTCCCCCAAGACTACAACTTCCATCTCTTTAAGAGGAATATCAACTGATTACTTTGCTCTTGGCCTTCCCACATATAGTATTTATTTGGTAGTTGCTTTGCAGCAGTTCATGAGTAATCTCATTGATTTTTATGTTCAGATAAGAATAGATAGTCATTAAAAGTAATAATCAGTAATTTGTATAGTTAATATTTGTTTTTGCATAAAAATGTTGAAACAAATTGACATTATATGATAAATAAATAAATTAATTGAACTTGGATTTTTTGGGCTCATGAAAAATGCTTTTCTTTAGTTCCTTGATTACTTACTGGGTTTTTCAAGAGTTTTTGATCTGTCCTCTCAGCTTTTGGTCCTTGTGATCAGGATTTTTCTCTGATTATAGGCAAGGACAAACTCCAATATTAGGTTCATTATATTATCTTGACAAATGATACAGATACACTGAACTAATAGGGATAAAAGAAAAACAGTGGTATGCCTAGGAATGGAGGACTTTATTTGGAGATAAGCATTGTCTTGAACACAGAAATAGAGTTGAGTGGAGTAAGTGGGGAAAAGATAGAAAAAGCAAAGATATTGCATACTTATAAACCTCCAAGTGCTTACTTAACACAGTTGGCAACAGCAGGATCTGAGGTCTTTATCTGAGTTTGAATTCCATTGTAGTGGTGTTAATAGAAGAGGAACATTTATAAGAGCTTTTCAACTAAAGTTGGATTATTAACTTCTCATTTGGAGTTGGCAGTTTTTTTTAACCTCCCTTAAACTTGGGCATGCTTTCTGTAAAACAGACATATCAATATAACATACTGTGATCATTGCTTTAGTTGCCTTGAATGTCATTCCAAACTATTCCAACCCTCTCCCTATTTTCCTTTCAATTTTGGTAAGAGGTACATGGTCATCCAAAAAAATGTAAATTATAGTATTTAAATAAATTAATAAAAAATTTTTAATGCTAACATATCTAATAGCAAATTTACAATCAAAAAGATGTTTTATCTCTGAATTAGATCAAACCCACTAGGATCTGTTGCAATAGTTGTAGAAAGACATCCCACGATGAGTCTTTTGACTCCATGGAGGCCTGAATAATAATAATAATAATAAAGACTTGAATGGTTTTTTTTTTTATTCCTCCTTACATGGGACATGGGGAGCTAATCATTGATGATATCCTAGTAACTCCCCATTGATTTAACTTTTATTATTTCATTTAAATTAAAGCTCTCATTAGAAGACCAAAATTAATACTCTGATTTATGGATTTTTTTAGCATGCAACTGTAATGGACGTTCCAATAAATGTTTCTTTGATAAAGAACTGTGGGAACAAACTAGCCATGGAGGCCATTGTACTGATTGCATTGACAACACTGATGGACCAAACTGTGAAAGGTGTAGAGAGAATTTCTATCAACGTGATGATGAAAGATGTGTTCCTTGCAACTGTGACTCTGTAGGTAAGATGAAATAACAATTGTTATTTGCACACTAAGCATACCCACTATAATATCATAATAGTAAATCAGACAATCTTTTAGATTCACTGCCAGATTAAGGACATTAAGAGAGAGAGAGAGAGAGAGAGAGAGATGTGAAAATAGGAGGCAAAACCTTGCATATTTTTAGGCCTTCTCAGTACCTGTTTACCGAAGATTATCATAAGCTGCTTTATAGTTTGTACTAATCTTGGCTCGTCATGGTAGTTGTGGTTGGAGAAGTTGCTTCCGTTTGGTTTTGAAATGTATCAGTTATTTTATTAGGAAGGGTTTCAATGGAACAGCTCAAGTCAAATACTGTTTTGTTTTCCATTGTCCTTTATCTTACTGCTCTTAATTAAAAATATATTGTCAAAAATCTTTGAGACTAAGTTATTTTAGCTCATGTGTAATTTAGTAGTAAAAATTTTGAATATTTAAAATGTTTATTACAGTGTTTCTTTATTATTATTATTATTATGGCTGAATGTCATGAAGACAACAGAAACATCATGTTGGTCTCATTAGTGAGTGAAATATATATCATATTGTCTTAAACTCATTTATGCTTCTAGCTTTCACAGCATTCCAGAAATGCATTCCACTTACCCATCACTCTCCATGTAAAAGATCCACTCATCACTTCTCTCTTTACACAACTTCTGGAATGTTCTCCATTATAGTGTTCAACTGTATGCATAATAATTCTGTAAAATTCCTATATCTCAATCATATCACCTCATTACTGCCTCTTCACTATATTTTGCAATTTACATTTGGTCAGTGTTACCCCATAGCCAACATTATATGAAGTCTGGATATTTTTACTTGTGTCCAGACCTTCTGCAGTTTCTTCATTGCAGAGGAAATCAGGTAACCAATTTTTTAGACAGCAGGTCTTACATATCATCAAGGCCTTGTACAGTGGTACAACCACCTCCTTATCTTTACTTATTAGTGTATGCGTTATCATAGCAGCAGCGCTCTGTATATAGCTTTAGTATCACTTACATTGCACCCTACTTACCTCAGTTATTGTTACTGTGGAACAGTTATGTTGCCTTAGTTACTTGTATGGGTCAATACTTTGCATCATCTGTCCAAGCTAAAAGTCTGTTTCCTGAAGGGGCTAAGTCAGTATCACTTCATATATAACTGTCTAACTTCGCATCATCATCAGCAGCAAACATTTGAATATCTCATGTCAGTCCAGTTGAAATTTGGTTCAGTTTTGAAACATATTAGATATTTTATTATTGATAGATTTCATAGAGTAGCTCAGGTCAAATACTATTCAGTTTAATTTTCTCCATTACCCTTTATCTATTACCCTCCTCAATTGAAAAAATATTTTTGAATTTGGGACCATCAAGTAAATTGCTAGTTTTGAAGGATAAGTCATGCCTCTTGGTAATTTACTAACAATTTTGTAGCAGAGTAACAGCTGAGTTGGATAAAGGGAATGGCTACATGATGAAACTGCTTGATTTTGCAAAGGCATTGATATGATGCTACATGGAGCTCTGTTACACTAATTTAAACAATTGGGGATGGATGTGAAGTTATATGGATACAAGGGTGACTGATGAACAGATAAAAAAAAATAGCAGTATATAGAGAATTAAAGGAGAAAGCTGGTGAATTAGCAGTGTGTTGCAAGGCTTTGTGCTTGGACCACTACTGTTTAATTTGTACATAAACAATTATAAAAAATGATTTGAAGGAAAATATGAAATTGTTTGTTGAAGATGCAAAATTGGGTAGGGTAATAGTTAATCAAGGTGATGTAGAGAGCTTGGAGAATAATTTAAATAGGTTGACATCATGGGTAAATATAATGGATACCAGTTTAATTAGGAAAAGTGTAAAGGAGAAATGAGCAGAATGATGACATGACATCAGACTAGATGAACTATAATATATATCTCTATCTATCTGTTCCCTTCTGCCATACGGCCAGGGGAGGGTAGCTATATATGCTACTATAGTAGGGAGATGATTATGAGCAAGGTGGTTTCCCGTTGCCTTCCTTGCCATAAGTATTTTTTTGACTGTAACCTGTGTGTTCACGGGGCCGGTTTGCCTGCTTGCGGGATGAAAAACCCCATATAAACTGGCGGAAAAAACCCTAGTGTCCACGCCCAAGACCGGCTAACTTGGCTATGGCTGAGGAAGATCCTTGAGCTCCTCACGTCTCCGACGGGAATCGAACCTAGGACACTCCTTCCCCAGGCATATGGTTGCAAAGTGCTAATCCACTAGGCTAACCGCGCGGACATAATATATATGATCAGCTTTTTTCAAGACAAGAAGTTTTAGAGGATTGTGTAAAAGTAGGATCATTCAGAGAATGAATGCACATGAGGACTGGAGCACTAAATCTATAATCATATTAAAGAATTGTTCACAAGGCAATTAAGGAGACACTTGGTTTTGAAAGGAATTTGAATCACAGTAAAGTGGAGTGGAGTTTTCATGGAACAGTGCAGATCTAGACTGGAAAGTCAAAAAATATTCCAGAGGAAGGCAATGGCAAACCACCTCTGTACCTTGCCACGAACATTCTATGAACATACCAAAAATGAGAAAGTATGATATGGTGCTGGATGCTAAGATCCTTGGGCCTGAAGGCATCCAACATACAACTGGAGAAGAACAGAGAGCTTCCACAAGTAGAACTAGTTTTTATGACATGTCCAAGGTCAAACCTGGAAGGAAGCTTGGTCAAGGATGTTGCTGGTTGACAAAGGGAGACTCCCTGTTTCACAAAAATCTACAACATTGGAACTTGGAATGTTAGAAGTATGAACCAAGGTAAGCTGGAAATAATAAAGATGGAAATGGAGCTCAAGAAGCTGGATAAATTGGGAATAAGTGAACTTAGATGGACAGGAATGAGCCATTTTCAGTCAGGGAACTATATGGTGTATTACTCAAGACATGAGACAAGTCGTAAAAATGGAGTATCTTTCTTATTCAGGAAAAAGATGGCTAAGTATCTATTAGGTTATAATCCAGTGAGTGACAGAATCATTTCTCTCAGAGTCAGTGGACATCCAATGAATATGACCATCATACAGGTTTATGCACCCACTACAGAGGCACCAGAAGTGGACTTGGAAGAATTTTATGGCAAGTTACAAGAAGTGATAGATGCAACACCAAAGCAAGATTTATGGCTACTCATCAGAGATTGGAATGCAAAAGTGGAAGAAACCGAGGAACAAGAAATAACAGGTTGTTTTGGCTTAGGTATTCATAACACTGTAGAGAAGAGACTAGTTGAGTTTTGTGCAGAAAATTCCTTGTTTGTTACTAACACCTGCTTTAAACAGCACAAATGGAGATTGTACACGTGGATGTCACCTGAAGGACAATACAGAAATCAAATTGACTATATACTTAGACAAAGAAGATGGAGAAGTGCAATTCAGTCTGTCAAGAAACTTTTCCAGGTGCAGACTGTGGAACTGACCATGAATTATTAGTGGCTACAATACATGTGAAATTACGGAAACTGAAAGCAACGCAAATGTTGATCAGATATGATCTTGGAAACATACCGGCTGAATACAATATTAGTATACAGAACAGATTCAACACATTCAATACTAATAACCCTTCCCAGCTTCACATCATCTGTAAACAACTGAATATCCCCCTGCAATCCACTGACATTTAATTTGTGTGAAAGAGAACGATGACCTATGGGAAGAGATTAAAAATATAATTAAAACAGAAGCAAAGAAGAATATTCCAACAGTTTGTAAGGAGAAAAAGTCTAAATGGCTGACAGAAGATGCCATCAAAACTGCTTAGAAAGGAGGAAAATGAAGGCTACAGAAAATTTGCAGGAAGTATGGCAATTGAGTGGAGCGATGAACTGTCAAATTTTGTTGGGAAAAGTTATTATTATTCAGGCCTCCATGCAGTCGAAAGACTCATTATGGGAGGTCCCTCCTAGGAAACACAAAGTCTATCATACCACTCCTTAAACTCATTGACCATTCTCGCTCTCACCACTCCATCAGGCAATGTATTCCATGGTTCAACCACCCTCCATGCAAAGAAACCACTCCTCACCCTCTTGCTCACAGTTTCCTTTTGTAACTTCCAGGGATGGCCTCTTGTCATCACTTCTTCCTGCTGTTCAACCAAGCGAAAGAACTCCCCAGTGTCAACCCTGTAACCACCTCTCCTTCTTCTATCCACCAAACTCTGCAGTCCTCATTCCCTCAGCCGATCCTCATAACTAACATTGTACAGTCCTGAAACCATATTTGTTATCTGCCTTTGTGCCCTTTCCACAGTTAATTTAACCCCTTCAAATCCTGGAGACCAAATATGAGAACAATAGTCTAAGTGTGGTCTGATCAGGGTCTTATACAATGAAATGA
Source organism: Typopeltis vanoorti (assembly GCF_054136105.1). Taxonomy (NCBI): domain Eukaryota; kingdom Metazoa; phylum Arthropoda; class Arachnida; order Uropygi; family Thelyphonidae; genus Typopeltis; species Typopeltis vanoorti. Next base: position 14,141,313 of record NC_143563.1, read on the forward strand.
TAACGCTTTTATCTCTGCAGGTTAGCATCCTTCTCATTATTGCAGCAATCCTCTGTGTTACCTTCACCACCTTTACAATATGTTACTTGAATTTCAGGTTTCTATCAATCATCAACCCCAGATCTCTTGTCTCCCTTACTTCCTCCAGTATAGCTCCTCCAATAGAGTATGCAGCATCCCATCGATGTGTTCCAAACCGCAAGACCTTACATTTTGCTGCATTAAACCGACCCCCATTCATTTGCCCATCTGTCTAGCTTATTCAAATCCTCTGGCAGGGCTACCACATCTGCACTATTACTAATAACCCTTCCCAGCTTCACATCATCTGTAAACAACTGAATATCCCCCTGCAATCCACTGACATAAAGCCTATAAAGGTTAAAGGTTAAACAATATAGGTCCCAGTACTCAGCCCTGTGGGACCCCACTTGTAACCGTCTGCCTCCTTGAAACTGCCCTATCCAACTCTCTGATACCTATCGGACAGCTAATCCTGAATCCAGTTGACCAACCTGACATCCAAACCCATGTGCTGCAACTTACATATCAGCTTATCATGTGGCACCCTGTCAAATGCCTTTGCTAAATCCAAGAAAATGGCAGTATATGCCTTTCCCTCATCTGCTGCTCTTGTAACTTTATTATAAAAGGCTAGCATATTACTAAAACAAGAGCACCCCTTAACAAATCCATGTTGACTCACACAGATAACATTACCCTCATCTGCCCAATGCTGTACACGGTCCCTCACTACTTTCTCCAAGATCTTAACAACTATTGATGACACACAAACTGGCCTATAATTAGACACTTCCAGTCTGCTACTGCCCATATGCAATGGCACTATCTTACCTTCCTTCCATTCCCTGGGCACCTCTCCCATAGTCAGACTTTCATTGAAATGCCAGGTCAACAGAGCTGTCAGTTCTTTAGCACATTCTCTCAAAAGTCATGGTTAAATACGATCCAGTCCCACAGCTTTACTGACATCCAGAGTACTCAGTATTTGACACACACTCTTCTCCTGCACCTCTAAACCTCGAACCTGCCCTATCCCTCTAGTATTAACATTTATTCCTCCAGGATGAAATACTCCAATACAATGTTCATTGAACAACTCCACTATGTCCTCTGCATCAGTCACTCTATTCCCATTTTTATCCCACAATGTCATGCTTCCATAATCATTTCTCCTCCTACTGGCCGCATAGCTAAAAAATTCCCTAGGATTTTCTTTGGATCTTAGGGCCAATCTCTTCTCATATTCCAGTTTTGGCTTCCTTACCATACTAGTCACTCTCCTGGCCTGTGTCTTATATTCTTCATGCATCTGCTCTTCACCTGGCTCCTTATATCTCTTCCATAGTCTCTTTTACGCATGCAGTTCCTGTGTAATATTGTTTGTCATCTACTTTACTCCAAATTGTGTCCTCGTTTGGTCAACCATTGCCAAGAACAGAGAAAAGTGGAAAGAATTGGAGGAGGCCAGCAGTTTTATCAAAAAAATGGCTGAAAAGAAGAAGAAGATATCATTTGAATGAAGAGTTTCAACAGCAAGCCAGAAGAGATAAGGAAAAATACTTTAACCAGGAATACCAACAAATAGAAGGCCAAAACAAGAAAAGAAAAACAAGAGATCTTTTCAAAAAGATCAAAAAAACCGACAGGGAAGTTCAGCACCAAGGTGACAATATTGAAAAGTAAACACAAAGGATATCTCACAGAAGCTGCAGAATCAAACAAAGACGGAAAGAGTATACAGAAGCTCTTTACAGAAAGGACTCCAAAATTACTGAGAAATTTGAAGAACAGGATTATACACAGGAGTCAGCACCACTGGAGAATGAAGTGAGGTGGGCACTGCAACAGCTATCCAGTAAGAAAGCACCAAGAGGGGATGGAATACCTATGGAGCTGCTCAAAGCTCTGGGAGAAGAGGCGTTAAAATTTTAATAGCTGTATGTCAGCAAATTTGGATCACAACTACATGGCCTAGGGAATGGAAAAAATTTATTTATATATCTTTATTGAAGAAGGTAATGTAAGAGAGTGCAAAAATTATAGAACTGTAGTACTGATTTCTCATGCAAGTAAAGTAAAGTCTTACTTAAGATCATTCAGAAAAGACTGGAACCATTCATGAAGAGAGAAATTCCAGATGAACATGCAGGATTTTGAAAAGGCAGAGGAACAAGAGATCAGATCACCAATGTGAGATGGATAATAGAAAGAGCACAGGAATAACAAAAGAATGTCTACCTTTGTTTCCTTGACTATAGTAAAGCTTTTGGCTCTGTAGATCATGTGAAACTGTGGAATGTTAAGAACAAAGGGAGTACCAGAGCATTTCATTATCCTTCTGATAAATCTTTATTATGAACAAGAAGCTACTGTTTGAACAGTTCTTGGAGAAACTGAGTATTTCACAATAGGTAAAGGGGTGTGACAAGGATGTATTTTATCTCTGTACCTGTTTAACTTGTACAGTGAATATATTTTAAGAATGCCAGATCTGGAGGAGTCTTCAGTTGGAATTAAAATTGGCAGAAGAAATATTAATAATTTGAGGTATGCAGATGTACCACCTTGCTAGAAGAATGCAAAGAAAATTTGGAGGAACTTATTATGAAAGTTAAAGATGAAAGTACTAAATATGGCCTTAAACTTAACCTCAAAAAGACAAAAGTAATGGCAACATGTGAACTTAATGATTTTGAAGTAGACAGGGAGAAAATGGAAGCAGTTAACAATTTTATACTCCTAGGATCCCAAATTGATAAAGATGGGTTTTGTACTGAAGAAGTTAGAAGATTATTACTCGGAAAGAAAGCAAGTTTAACAAATTTGTTAAACAAAATTAATAAAAACAAATTTAAGCAAGATCTTTAAAGATTAAGATATTAGCCTTGCAACAAAAATCAGAATCGTGAAAGCAATGGTATTCCCTGTGATACTGCAAGGATGTGAAAGTTGGACCCTGAGAAAGAGTGAAAGAAGGAAGAATAATGCATTTGAATTATGGGTTTCGAGATGCTTACTAAGAATACCATGGACTGCAAAGCAAACCAGTAAATCAGTGATAGACAGAATAAAGCCAGATTGCTCCCTTGAAACTATGATCATCAAGCAAAAATTGTCATACTTTGGATATATTTGGAAGAGGAAGACCAAGAATTAGATGGGTGGATGGAGTTAAAGAAGCAACTGGAATGCACCTGGAAATTCTGAAAAATATGGCCAGGGACAGATCTGAATGGAGAGTGTATGTTCATAGAATCACCAGGATTCGAAAATTACTCGATGGAACATAACACACACAAAGTGGAGTGGATGATATCACAGCATATAAAGCTTGTCTTAGTTCTGGAAGACAGGTGGATCAGAAAATATATCAAGTTATTAAGAGGAACATGAAAAAAATTGTACAAAAATGTAAGGAAGAATGTTAGAACAGAGTTTCTGAGATTAACCACTCATTAAGATATAATAGGTCAACTCAGACATGTGAGAACATAAAGTTGTAAATTACATCTAGTGAGGTTAATACTTATGACAGCCTGGATAAATCATTTTAAGAATCTTCTTACAAAGAATAGGAAGGAATACATTGAGGGAAATACAGATGGTGGTTTTGAAAGTACAGGAGCTGTTGGATCTGTTCTTGGAAGATGAGATGTGAGATACCTTGGCAAGGTATCTTATCTCAGTGGGGTAGCAGCTGGTATAGAAAGAGTACCTATGGAACTGTGGATGTGACCAGCTTCTAAGAATAATCAAGTTTTTTTTGCACCATACTGTATAATTCCCACCTTTAAAAAAAGTATATAGTGTATCATAATCTCATATAATTTTCCTCTATTAATGCTGTCAAATATGATGAATATTTATATCCAATTCTCAAACTTTCTCTAATAATTGCTTAACTGTATGTATCTGATCAGTTGTGGATTTGCCTTTCCTGAAATCTCCCCCTCTTTGGTAGACACTAATTATCTTCTTCATAAATCAGTTTAATCTGTTGTTCAGAATAGAGGTAAATATTTTGTATGTTGTACATATTTCTCTATTGTACAGAGAGATATCCCTATAATTTCCACAAACTGTTTTGTCATTCCTATTATGTATCAGGCAGATCAGACTCTTTCTCCATTATTTTAGCATTTCCTCTTTCTTCCATATGGTTAAAATCAATTAATATATTTGGTCTTCAAGTTTCTTTCCTCCTACTTTCAGTAACTCTGCAGGGATTTTATATATTCCTGAGGATTTGTTGTTTCTGAGTGAATATATTATATTGTTAAGCTCTTGCCTTGGTGGTAACTCTACAGAATCATTTTCTTCAATAGTAGTTAGTATATTATTTTGAGTTGCAGGGTTATGTCTTATTCAGCAATTCATGGAGATATTCTTTCCATCTGTTTTTTATGTTTTCATTGTTTGTTGACATGTTTACTTGTCCAGCTTATCATACTCATAATTTTGGGCTTGGAATTGCATTAGCCAAAGCTTTTCTTCAAATAATTTCATAGATTGTTAGGGCTCTTGGGAATGACAGGGTCAAGCCATATATTGGATTTTAAACATGATTTTATCATTTGAAGAACATTGTAGATAGAATTAGCTATTTTACAAGTTGGATGATTTCAGGACAAGCTCATTGTCAAGCCATAAATCATATTGTAGATTTGATCTTTTCATTTGAAGAGCATCATATGCAGGTGATAAGGAAACAGTTTTACAATATTTAGATAATTGTGATTTTAAAATTAAAATCATCTCACCAAGTTTTTTTAAAAAAAAAACAACAATCATATATTGTTTATTATTTTGATCAAACTTGTGCCTGATGTTTTTCTTAAATACAGTGTATCCTTTCATGACAGAAGCATCAGACATCAGATGCTAAAATGCAAGAAACCTTCCAATAGTTCATGTTACTTCTCCAGTGAACAATAAAGTAGAGGTTTTCCCACCTGCAAAATTAATAATTATTAGTATCAAAAGGGTTATAGAATTATATTTAATAATATCACAATAGAGTAGTGCTAATTCTGTGTTTTTATATGCTCAGGTTCTCGAAGTCTTCAGTGTAACAATCAAGGTCAATGTCTTTGTAAACCTGGAGTTGAAGGACAGAGATGTGATCGTTGTGCTGCAAATTACTATGATTTTACTGCACTGGGATGCAGGTAAAATTCCTTCAGATTTTTGTTTATTATTATAATTTGCTTAACATAATTGGAAGGAGTTACACTAGCATATATTTACAATAAAAAATAAAATGAAGTAAAGATATGAAATCTGATTAGCATTGACATTATTGCACATCAGGTATCTATTGCACGTGGGATGCAATTCTTCCCAAATCCAGAATACCTTAAAAGGTTCTCTTGAAAGTTATGTTACTCATATTATTATTATTATTATTATCTGACCTCCATGGAGTCAGAGACTTAACATGGGAGACTATCATTTAGTGCAAACCTGTGGATTATTCATAACTAGAAATTCGCACATTTACAACAGTATGTTTGTAATAGATTTCACGGTTTGATATGAACACAGATGATTAAGAAAATAACTATTTATTAACTTAAAAGCTAATATTTCGCTGGTATTATATCCAGCATCTTCAGAGCACACAACACAAAGTTTGTTACAAATGCAAAACAACCACAAGCCGGTGTAACAGTCGGGTAAAAGTAATTGCAGCGTGCAACACAGGACTAAAGTCCTAATATGATGCCATCTAGGTTAAAAATAAAAAATAAAAAAAAATTCAAAGTTTTGAAATAGTAGTCCAAATAATAGTCTTAGAAAGTTTGAAAAAATGAAATAAAATAAAAGTAATAAATGTTAATTTGATCTTAAAATGACTGTCTCCCAAATCTTTGGTAGATTTATACAGCCATACTTGTTAAGGTTTGGAGTATGTTTTAAGGCTTCTGTTGATTCCAGGAACAACCTCTCTGACTTGTAGAAGCTTCTGTGCATTACTTTTGTTTCTTTCCAATTGATCCTGTGTGCAAGGGTATCCAAAGCATGGTCTGCCAGACCTGACTTGCCATAGCAAAAGTGTCGGATATATTTTTTGTGTTCACTGAGGCGGATGTCCACAGTTCTTCCTGTCTGTCCGTAGTATGCTTGATGGCAAGAACAGGGCACTTCTTAGACTCCTGGATGTGATAAAAGAGTGCATTTGTCCTTAGGTGAACGGATGAGAGTTGCTAATTTTATATAAGGTTTAAATACTGTGCATAGTTGGTGTTTTTAAGCATCCTAGATATCTTTTCAGATGTGCCTTTAATGTATGGGATGATGGTGATGGTTTTGTTGTAGTCTTCTGTGGTAGATAGAGGGGATTTCTGGGTAGCATTTAGTATGTTATCTATTTTATGGAGATTATAACCATTGGTTAAGAAGGTGTGTCGTAGGTGAGAAAGTTCAGCAGTGAGAGCAATGTCATTGGAACAGATTGCTCTAGCTCTATGGGTTAGTGTTTTTAAGATACCATATTGTTGAGAAGGGTGATGGTGTGATTGTTTGTAAGTATCTCTGGGATACTTACACAAACTGTATGTGTGGGTTTTCTATAAACAACATTTATTTACAACAGTAATTAAATTTTAATAATATGTAGATATTTTGTCTTAAGTATCTTAAGACATCATCAGGACAGTTATAACAAACAATACTAGGAATTACATTCAAAGGAACAATTAGTACACATGCTTACATCGGAATCCCTCTGCGCGTACAGTATTGTGTTTGAGGAATTTAAAAAAAAATCAGCTGTAATTTAAAATTAAATTAAAATATATCTGATAAATTTAATTTATACAATTGAGGATAATAATTTCCCAGACTTTTGGGATAGTGAGACAGTCGTTACGGGTCTGTGATGTGAGGCTTCAGCACTTTCTTTATATAAATGCTGATGTCTATATATAAGGATCTGTGTGGCAGCTTGGTGTTTTTCCATTGGATCCTATGGTTAGGATTTTCAACTCCATGTTGTGCGAGGCCAGATTTGTGCAGTTTGATAAGACCACATCCATCTATCAAAAAACCCTAACCATAGGATCCAATGGAAAAACACCAAGCTGCTACACAGATCCTTATATAAACATGAGTGTTTATATAAAGAAAGTGCTGAGGCTTTACGTCACAGACCCAATCTGAACCATAATGACTGTGTCACTGTCCTAAAAGTCTGGGAAATTATTATCCTCAATTGTTTAAAATAAATTTATCAGATATATTTTAATTTAATTTTAAATTACAGCCAATTTTTTTTTAAATTCCTCAAACATGATACTGTATATACAGAGGGATTCCAATGTAAGCATTTGCACTAACTGTTCATTTGAAAGTAATTCTTAGTATTGTTTGTAATAACTGTACTGATGATGTCTTAAGATACTTAAGACAAAATATCTACATATTATTAAAATTTAATTACTGTGGTACGTGTGAATTTCTAGTTAACATGCGAGATACTATCACACACACAGCTCATCCAACCATGTCTTAAACTGATTGAATGAGTCCAAATTCACAACATGCTCAGGCAATGTATTCCACTCACCATCCACTCTCCATGGAAAGAACCTGCTCCTCACTCCTTTGCTCATACCCTCCTTATATAGTTTCCAGGGAATGTCCTATTGTTCTTGTTCTATCTCCCTCTCCACTTCTATGAAAAATCTCTTAGATGTCAACCTGATAATGACTAAGTTATATGTCTCAATCATATCCCCTCTCCTCCTCCTATTCACAAGGCTTTGCAAATCATGCTTTCAGTCTGTTTTCATACTCCACACTCCAAAGTCCAGTTACTACCTTTGCGAATCTTCTCTGAACCCTTTGTAATATATTCTTTCACCATGAAAACCTGATTATCAAATCTGTGCACAATAATTCATATGAATCAAGACCTTATACAATGGAATCATAACCTCTTTATTTCTTTTATTTCTGCACATCAAGGTCATCTGCATCATTGCCATTATCCAATTTGACAACTTCACAAATTCTGCAATGTGGCTCCTGAATTTGAGGTCCTTGTCCACTCACAGATCTCTTATCTTCTCTACCTCCTTTAAAGTTTCTCCACCATGTGTATACTTTGTATCTCATTGTGGCTCACCAAATTTCAAAATCTTATACTTTGCAACAAGTCATAGTTCCACTTACCTGCCCATTCATATAATCTATTCAAGTCCTATTCAAGGCCATAACATCTGCTTTACTCTGCATTGCTCTCCCCAATTTTGCATCGTCTACAAACAGTTGCATATCACCAGTTAAACCCATCTCAGTATCATTAATATACAAATTGAACAGCAATGGTCATCCCAATACAGATCTCTGCAGCACACCACTAGTGACTTTCTTCTTTTGGTATACTGCACCCCCATATACAACTTTCTGATAGCTGTTCACTGATCCACCTCACCAGTCTGTTATTATCCAATCCCATTCATTTCAGATTATTTATCAGGTTGTCTTGTGGCAGTCTAACAAAAGCTTTTGAAAAATCTAGGTATACCACTGTATATACATCTCCCTTGTCCAATTCATTTTTCATCTTATTATAGTACATAAGTAATTTGGTAAAACATGATCTTCCTTTAACAAATGCATGCTAACAATCACAGAGAATAATACTGTTATCAATCTATTTCTGTATCCTAGTTTTCACTAATATCTCCTGTACCTTAACTACAACTCTGGATATACCGATAGTCTATAGTAGCCGCAGCCTTATCACCACCTTTATGCAGTGGAACTACTCTTTCCACTCTCTTGGTACCTATGTTGTTGTAAGACTCTTATTAAACAGGCATGCCAATACTACTGCCATTTCTCTGGAACGTTCCCTTAAGACATGGTGATATGTCATCATATTCTGTCGCCTTATTGACATCAACTTATTTATTTTCTCATACCTCCTGCTCACTCACAATTAAGCCATTCTCTCCTATTTCCTGTAGAGGAAATAGGAGACTTTCTTATGATTTCATGCTAATGAGGATGAAATACCTTTATAAATTATTCACTGAATAACTCAACTAGGTCTTTTGCAGCAATTAAACCAATCCCATCTCTTTATGTCCAACCAAATTGTACCATTTTCATCCATTAACATCAGCTTATCATAATCATTGTTCCTTCTACTTGCCACAGTCTAATTTGGTCTAATTTGCTAATTTCTGTTCTTGCTGCCTAGGCTGCTTTTTATACTCCTCAAGCTACCGTTATTCATCTTGTGCAGCCTCCACAGTATCCTGTTCTTCCAAATTTCATGCCCCTTCATTCATCCATTTGACACCTACTTTATTCAGTCTTCTGACCTTCCCAATACATTCACACATCAGTCATATTTGTAAATTTAGGGCACAAAAACACACGTGTTGAACAGATTATTTTATTAATTACTAACAAAATAAAACTTGATGTTTTGACCCCTGTATCGAGGTCATCATCGGAAGAATACAAGTGTATAAGGAACGAAGCTCCATGCTCATTCCCTGTATACTGGTAAACTAAATCTACGTAGTTAATTAATCCTTTTCCCTAGCCTGACCTCTAGTGATAAAACATAAAAAAAAAATATAATAAAATAAATTAAAAAAAAAAAAGTAAAGTAAAATAAAAATAAATAAATAAATAACTAATTAAATACAACTACAATAAACTGCTAAAGTCCTCGTGTATTAATATTCTTCTGGATAGTTCTGATTGTTATATGATTTCTTTCAGTTGTTGTTGGATGTTACAAACACTTCACCAGGTTGTCTTCTTGTAGTGGGATTTTTTATGTTTAGGTTGTTATACAGGTTATAGATGGATCCTCCACATTCTTGAAATGGTTAGGCCATCATTTTTGTTGAGATTTGGATTGTGTTTGAGCATTTCACATGACTCTTTAAATTTTCTCTCAAACCAGGTTTTGGTGCTGTGTAGGGAGTTGATATTTTTCCAATCAATTCTGTGGTATGTTTGGAGTGCGTGGTCAGAAAGGCCGGGTTTTCCAAAATGGAGGTATTTAATGTGTCGTTTGTGTTCATCTTGTCTGATTGGGACAGTTCGCCCTGTTTCCCCCTATGTATGGTACATGTGCATTGTATTTTGTATACCCCTGGGTGGGCTAGGTGTGGAAGAGGATCTTTAGAAGAACTGAGTAGGTGTCTTAACTTATTTGGGGGTTTAAAGGTGGTTTTAATGTTGTATTTGCTTAGTGTTCTGTCTATTTTTTCAGAAATGCCTCTAACATAAGGAATGGCAATCGCATTCCTGAAATCTTTTTTGTTCTTACTGGTATCTTTATGGAGGATCTTGTGAATAGTGTTTTTACTGTATCCATTTTTTATAAATGTTTGGTTGATGATTTTGTATTCCTGGTTTAGAGCCTGTTCATCAGAACAAATAGTTAGAGCTCTGTGTTTAAGGATGCTTATGACACCTAGTTTTTGTGTTGGGTGGTGGTATGAATTTTTGTGTATGTATTGGCCTGTGTGTGTGTAGGTTTGCGGTAAACTGAGAAGGAGAGACAGCCAGAGGAAAGACGTGTGAAGCGTGACAGGTTAACAACACATTAGTGTTGTTAAATATCTTTTGGTCAGTTCCCATGCAGCATTTATCTCCCTCTCACTTTAACACCTTATTCCATACCATAGTTCCAAGCTGTCTTCTAAGTTTTTCTTAATCACCAGCCTTGTAATTCCACATATATCCTTTCCTCATAGATGTCTTCTGTGGCTAGCCACAACCCAGGTGATCACTTTATGATCGCTTTCACCGACTAGAGGGAAGTGCAAAACCCCACTCACAGTCACATCCTCTATTGAAATGATCAGATCTAACTCTCGATCCTCGTGTGCTGTGCTTCACATACTGCATAACATAGTTTTCTCTCAAGAAATTCATTTTCCTTATAACCAAATGCTCTCTCTTCATTCTCATCTATACTTCCATAATTGAAATCACTCATAATAATTACCCTTCCCTTGTTCACTAATCCAAGTTACTTATACATTTATTCATCACCCCTCTCCACATTCCCTAGCCTATAGCAGCATCTAACTAAATATCTCTTCCTGTCAGCCTCCACCTCACGTGATACTGACTCAAAACCATTGCTACTATTTACATCTCACATATCAACTTTGTACTATCATCTGCCATCATCAATAGCACCCCTCCCCTCCCCCTCTTTGTTTTTCTATCCTCATAACATCATACCCTTTCCAATATAAACTCAATTAATGAAGTGCCTGGTATTAGTAAATAAACAGCAATTCACTTTTAGGTCTATAACCAGTCTTGCCCATGCTCTTGTAGGCTCTGTTTTCCCCCATACCTAACCATTCCGAATTGCCTTTATCACCACTTACCCTATCTATCTCATCAGTCTCAACTACACCCCCATACATTCCAGGACATTCCATTCCCATACTGACCATCCTCATATATACATTCACTACTACTACTACTCCCAACATCCACTTTCATACCGTGTCTCCCTGTTCATCCTGATTCCCTCTGTCTATTTTTCATTCTTGTTCACTCATTACCTCTCACACTATTCTTAATTACAACCACTTAAGTCTCACCAGTTCCTCTCTCCTGATCTTTTGCTTCACCTCTTACTTCCTCTGTTATCTTTCTCGCATCACTCATTGCTCCTCCTTGCAGCAACAGTCTCTTGACTCACACCAAACCCATTTAAATGGATATGCAGAGAGTTCATCAAAAAACAGTTAATTGAAAGACAATTCATCGAATTAATCAAATGAACAATTCGTCAAACGGCAGTTTGTCGAAAATGCAATTCTTAGAAAAAACAATTCACTGAAAATTTTAACTTTTCGAAAATGTTATGATAAAAGTGATCCATTTAGAACAAATACTGAACTGTGCAGAGTGAGATAGCAATGCTACTTTAATAGGGAATAATTATAGAATAATATAGTTTCTTATTGTCTTTCTTGTCCGATAACTGTTTCATGTCTGTTCATGGAACTGATTTGCTTGTTTTTGGGAGGAAAAGCCCAGCCTACGCAGGTCCATTATTATTATTATTATTATTGTTACTAGTAGTAATATGCGACTTCAATACAGCAATTATTATTTGATGAATTTTACTCAGATTCGCTATTTGAAACTTTTACAAGAAAATGTCGAACTGTTCCAGTTTTCAGTTCAGCTATATTTGGGGCAACAAAGAAATTACGTGTCCAAATTATGTATTACAATAACTCTCTGACTTAGCGGAATTAGGAGAAGTTGTCGGTACAAGAAGCTGCCTGATCAGTTTTTGTTCTAAATGGATCACTTTTATTATAACATTTTTGAAAAAAGTTTTGAAATGATATTAGCAATTCCGCTTTGGCTGGATCGATTTAATGAAATTTTAGTTAAAATTTTCGGTTTTCAATGAATTGCATTTTCAACGAATTTCATTCGATGAATTGTTCATTTGATGAATTGCCTTTAGATTAACTGTTTTTTTGATGAATTTTCATGGAATCATTTAAATGCAACCTGTCACTTGTACATTTCCATCTGCCTCCTCAAATGCATCCCACACATTTACAAACTCCATTCCCTTCTCTTCACACAGTTCTGTCAACATACCTTGGCAACAAACGACTATCTTTCCAACTATATTCTTACTTTCACTCTCCTCAACAACCTCCAAGATATCCATCTTCACATTCTTTTTATGTCCAACCAAGTCATTTGTTCCAACAACCACCAACTCTCTTGCTCATCTACTTCTTATATCTGATGCATCAATTATCTCACCAATTCTCCTTCCTGGAAAACACACCATATGGAATCTCCATACATCACTATTCTCAAGTCATTCATTATTACCTATTTTTCTCTGCTTTCCTTCATCCTAACCTTTTGCACTCATCCATTCTTATTCACCAAACTTCTCATCTCACTGCACATATTTTACATTCCACTTCACTTCTTATTATGATCAGCTTATTTTTCAAGTCTTGCATCCTGTCAATTACACTATATGTCAGTTTATCATTTGTTTCTTTGATTTATTCATTCCAATCTTCCTTCACTTCCACAGCATCACTTGCTTTCATTTCTTCAGCTGTACTTTTTTTTGCTTCCATTCTGTGATTTATAGTCATTTGCCACTGCAATTATGCTCGCTTCTATTCCATGATTCATAGTTGCTCCTGCAATTACACACTCTTTTATTTTATCAGCCAATTTTGCATTTATTGATAATTTGTAGTCCAACAGAATATCATACTTTCGACTTATCCATACCCTCTTTCATCTTCTGTTCATTCTTTCCACAAACACACTCTCCAAATTCCACCACATATACATGTTACATTCATGAGATCTTTATTATAGGAGATCTTGATTAATAATTGGAATATTTATTACATGCAGAAAATTTTCTATAGCATAGAAATAGCAAAGATTTGTTTGACTACATATATATTTGATCACATACAAGTTGAATGCTATAAAAACAGAAAAGCAGTACTAAATTTTGGTTTTCTTTGAATCAAATTAGCATGGAAAATTATGTAATGCTGTTTGAAAGTAATACTTTTTGGTAGTAATGAGGCATAATATTTTGATATAAGATAATTATTAGAACAAGATGGCGAATTGAAGTATTGACTCTCTCCAATTCTTTTTTTTTTAATTTTTTTATGTATTCTGGTTCTGCTTCTGAAGAAATCAGAATATACATATAGTAAATCAAAATATGCTTATCTATTTGTTGATGAAATTCTTGCTCCAAAAAGAAAAAATGAACACCTTACACCTGAACATCAAAATAGTTTTCTTAAACTGCCACTAAATCAACAGAGTATTTTTCAGAGGGCATCATTTAAGAACAGTTTTCATGTCCTAAAAGACTTGCAAAGGAGATTATTTGAAAATGTTCCTAACTTAATCATTAAACAGCAGATAATGTAGTTACAGGAATAGAATGTGAGGAGTATGATATTTTCAAGAGATGAAGAGAATAGAGCAGAAGTAGTGTATGAATTGCAGCCAAAAAGATTAGGAGGTCAACAGGAAGACAGCGATGTGGGAAGTAGTTAATTTGAGTTAGTCTGGTGTGAGATAGAGGATAATAGGACAAAATATATTTTGTCCACTATAGGCCAAGGAAGATGTGGAAGACATCTCAGGAAGGGTTATAAAGATATTGGAAAAGTAGGTTAGACAGAATTGAGAAATTGGCAAATTAGCATGATGAATGCAGGTGAGTAATTATGGCAGATTTGAACTATGGGGACATACATGGGAAAAAGGAAAGATCATATGGCAAGAAGGTAATGGAATTTTTTCATCTACTAAGAAACAGTTACTTGAAACATCAACATCATGTAATGGAGGGGACCCTGGATTTAAGTGTGCTAGATCTGGTCATAAGATCAGAAAATCTAGTCAGTAATTTAGGAGACTGCTTGTAAAGCCATAAAATCTGCAAGGGGAAGCAATGTATGGGAGATTGTCAAGGGATAACTGAAGGAAACAATATGAGACTCTATACCAAGATCTGGAGGATTAATCAGGTAGGAGTTAGAAAGAAAGAAAATGTTGTGGAAATTATATAAGGAAAATGATTGTCAGCACTCTTAAGCAGTAATGTACAGGCATGAAAGGTTATCAGCATTGTGATGAAGACAAAATCAAATAATGAGAAGAAATTAGCTGATCAGGCCAAAAGAAATCTTTATTCTTTTGCTGTGTGGCAAGTAAAAGATAGAAGAATGACTATAGATGAAAACTAACAAGTGCTGGTGGTAACAAGTGGACAGAAGCAGACAAAAATAGTTGAGTAACCTAGTGACCACTTTGCAAAGGTCTCTCATCCAAATGAAGATGTTACTGTGTTGTATATGATAGGAACCGATATGAGAACAAAGGTTGATGAATTCAAAGTACTTAGGATATTGTAGAACTCAGTGCAAATACAGCCATAGGATTAGGTGAGATATCAATTCTCACATTATGAGAATGTGCAAAGAATGGATAAAAATTTTCATTCATAAATTGTGTGTATTCTGATGGCCAATTTGCCTGTATGCAGAATGAAAACCCAAGTTTCTGGGAGAAAAGCCCTTATGAGATCGGCTAACTCACGTTTAATTGAAAAAGCTCATATAAAGATTCCTCATCACAATGAAGAGAATCAAACTTAGGTCTTTTTCAGTTAAAGGGAGCAATGTTCTGTCATTCTTCCAATTGTGCTGTGGAGGTGCTTATATATTTATATACCTATGTGTGTGCGTTTCTTCAGAGTGTTATCTGTTCTTTACAGCATTAATACTTTATTTTTGTTTAATGTATTAAATAAACTGCATATTTTATATTTTAGGCCTTGTGGTTGTAATGTTGCTGGAAGTGTTAATAACAATCCCACCTGTGACACAGTAACTGGAATATGCCGTTGTAAGGAAAATGCTGAAGGACAACGATGCGATAGGCAAGCCTTCAGTTTTTTACTATTCTTTAATTTTTATTCTTAAGCTCTTTTATTATTTTTTATTATAAGAATATTTATTTATATTTAAGCAATTTCATATTCTTTGTAAATAATGTATTTTATTGGTAAAAGCAGAATATTTTTTTAGTTTTTCCTTCCATTTTATTTGAGAACTTGAATTAATATATAGCATACTGATTAGGCCTCAATCTGACTATTGCTCTCTTCTAATGTGTCCTTGTTCTTTGGTACTGTGTTACATAATCTTTCTCATCAACTTAAAATCTTGATATCTTACAGGTGCAAACCAGGATATTTTGATTTACAGAAACACAATGAATTTGGGTGTCTTCCCTGTTTCTGTTATGGCCATTCTTCTGTATGTCGGAGTGCTCCAGGATATACTACTGTCAGTATTGATAGTACTTTTACAAGAGGTATATTTACTTTCCTTTGTTATTATTTTTTTAATTTTGAATATTTTAGAAAGATGGAAGAGAAATTATTTTATTTGAAACTTTTAGAGTAATTATGTTTTGATGATTCTATTACGGGTTGCTAAAATCAGATTTAACCTTAAGATAAATAGTTGAGAAACCTTGAGAATATAATAAGATCTGTATTTAAGTTTTATAGATCTGGAAAAGGCATACGATGCTGAGAGAAAAGATGTTCAAATAACAGATAACTCAAAATGCCCCATTAATATAGTATAAATGGGATATTAAATTAAGCAATATTGAGTTGTAAGTGAGCATTTAGAATTGAAGAAAGTAAGGAAGATAATTTGATGTTATATCAGGTGTGAGACAAGGATGTGCATTATCTTCACTGGTGTTAATCATCTATATGGATCAGGTTATGAAGGAAAGTGGCATTAAACCTGATTTCAAAATTGAAGATGTTAATCTTAGTTCTTTACTTTATACAGTTGACATTATACTTCTAAATAAGTCCAGTACAAGTCTGCAGGATTCCCTGACTAAACTGAATAAGTGATGTCATAAATTTGCTATGAAAATTAGCAATAAAAAAGACAAGGAGAATTAAAATAGGCACAAACATTAAATTTCAACTGCTTCCTGAATGGAGGATCTATGGAACAAGTTAAAACATTTCAGCTATTTAGGCATAATTTTTAATGAAAATGACAAATTAAATATGGAAATAGACAAAATGGAGGGGAGGAGAATTAACACAGCTGGCATGGTTGGAAGTGAATTGAATAAAGTTATATGGAATAAGAGAGAAATTAGTCAAAACACTAAACTAGATGTATACAAGACAGTGTTCGAACCAATTTTAATTTACGGATCTGAGAACTGGTTTTGCTATACAACACTTGATTAAAGAGAGACCACAGATAAGAGAGTTCTGAGGAAGATTAGGGAGTGACCTGGTGGCATCAATGGCAGTTTCACATTTAAAATGAGGATATTAGGAAAGAACTTAATATTTAGTATTCAGGAATGTGTTAGCAGAGCTAATCTCAGGTGGTATGGTGACTTGAACAGAATGGGAGAGGAAATGTTAGCAAAACAAATGTTTTTTGTCTGAATGGCAGGAAAAAACTCAGAGGAAGACCAAGATCTAAGTGGATTGATACAGTAAGAAGTGCATTATAAGAGAGAAATAAAAGATCTTATAATATTGTAGTTTTGACAGATAAGATTAATTTGGAGGAAAATTGTCAATAGGATGTTATTAATGATCATCATCATCATGCGTATCCAGGATTTAGGCCTAGCATGGCCTGTTCTGGCCTTAGAAGTCATCGTTGAATCGTTTAAGAGGACGTCCTAGCTTTCTTTTTCCTAATGGCTTGTACTTTAAGGCTTGTTTTGGTTAGTAATGATATAATTTTTTTTGTTAGTACTATTATAACTATTTAAGAAGAATCTTACAACAGTAAAAGTCCAAAAGGATGGAAAGAAGGTATAATCATTCCACTTCACAAAGGTGATGATAAGGCCTAGTCTACAAATTATAGGCTGATCTGTATATATTTGGAGTTGTGGTTAAGGTGTTGGGGAGGTTGGTGAAAGCTAGAATACAGAAGTGGGTTGATATCAGCAGTATTCTCTATAATTGTCAGTATGGGTATGTTAAAAGGCGGTCATGTTTTACCAACTTACTTATATACTATAATAAGGTGATGAGTGTATTGCACAAGGAAGATGAATATATAGTGATATATGCTTCAATTATACCAAGGCTTTAGATAGATTGCTACAGAACAGGTTGCTAAGTAAATTGTAGCAGAAGGAATTGGATGCTAGATTAGTGAGTTGGGTAGGTGATCAGATAGGTATTAGCAAGTTGTGTATTAGGGTGCGATATCCCAGAAGAGGAAAGTGACTAGTGGTGTGCCACAAGGAGATCTGTTTTGGAGCTCTCATTGTTTAACTTACATATTATATTGGGATGAATTTAATTGGAGATATGCAACTGTTTGCAGTTGATGCAAAATTGGGGAGAATGATGAGGATTCAGGCAGATGGGTTGTACAAGAGGACTTGAATACACTGCATGAGTTGGGAGGTGACTGTCAGTTCAATGTTGCAAAGTGTATGGGTCTGGAATTTGGTAGGCTACAGTGAGCTGCAAAGTAATATGCTTGGTTAGGGAAATTTTGAAGGAGGTTTAGGAGAGAAGAGACCTAGGATTGTTAGTGGTCGTGGAGGATAAGGACCTAAGGTTCAGATCCTTATTGCACAAGTTGAGAAGTCATCACATCAGAATATGACCATAACATGCAGAAATAAAATGGTTATGGTTCTGTGGTTACAAATCTGTGCAAAATAATCCAGATGAAGCTTGATCAAGGCCTCATCGGTTCCATGTGTGGGATTGCAGGTAAGGATTAAGACAAACATTTATTGACGTTTTTTTTTTTGAATAGTTGGAGATTGTTGTTTGGGAATACTTAATATGGCTGGCTGTTCCAGAGGAAAGAGATGGAGTAAAAGAGGAAGAGAGAAAGAAGCAGGTTTGGTGTATTTGCAGTTACATAGTAAAGGATGCTGGACAGCTGCTGCTCTTGTATTAACATCTTCTTCTTCTTTGGTGCATCAATCCGAAAATTGGTAAAATATAGCAGCACATCACAACACAACATATGCAGTAGAAAATGCAGATATGGTGGTTGCCAGTTCAGTGGAACAATGCGTTATAGAATAGATACAGTGCTGAAACATTCATCTGTGAGATAGAGGTTGAAGTGAAGATGATTGTCTATGAGCTGAATTGCTCTCTTCTGGACAGTGTCACCACTGCAAACATGTGATCAATATTCTGAACATGACACAGTTGGGACTTGAACAAAGAGAATGCCTCGTTGTTTGGATACCGAGGAAGTTATTGATGCAATGTGTTTATGCTAGGAGAGGCAGAGGTTAATGCCAGTTGTTGCTGTTGTTAGATCAGAGCTTTCTGCCCAAACTAAGATGTCTTTTGCAAGAGAAAAGGCAAGACTGTGTTTTGGTGAATTGAAGGATGATATGTAGATCAATATTTAAGGCACAGGATGATCTTGAATCTTGGGATGCCAGAGTGCTGCATGGTTTATCAAATGAGCAGAATGAAATAAGAGTACTGTTGTCTTCAGAGTATTGGATAGGATTAGAGGTGATTGAGAGAGGTAATTTATGTACAAGAGAAAGAGAGTAGGTGATGACAACCTCAAGGCAGTCCAACATTTGTAGAGGAATGCTGAAGAGATGGAGCCATGTACCATGATTTGCTGAGAATGACAAGAGAGAAGCTGGCTACTCAGTTACAGAGGGTGTCAGGGAGACAAAAGGATGAAAATTTGTTGAGCAGGCCTTGATGCCAGATACAGCTGAAAGCTTTGGAAATGTCAAGAGCAACAACACAACCTTTCCATGGCATGTGCCCAGTGGTGGGTGAGAGGTCAGTTGTAGATATTGAATGGTGGGATTGGTATTGGTGGTCACTGATTAATTGGTGTATCTCTAAGTAGCAGAGAAGTTGTCTACTGATGACTTTCTCCATTATTTTGGAGAGGACTCCAAAATAATGAGATGTTGAGATGTTGATGATTGGTCAGTAGTTTGACAGTAGACATGTCTCAGGAATTTCATTATATTGAGAATATCATATCAGGATAAACATATTAGAAATTTGATGATGATTCTGTTACTTAGTAGGATCAGAAAAGAAGTTTTCTTTTACAGTGAAAATTTGTTGAAAATTGTTCAAATGTTCATTTTCAAACTAGATTTCAAACATTCCATATGTTGCTGGAGTCTGTGGACTGAAGTAGAAATTAGTCAAGTGGGACAATTTCAGTCAGTCACTGAATTAAAAAAAAACCTTTCAGTTTATAAAAAGTAATTTAAAAAATTCTGATTAGAGGTCACTTCAGGTTTTAGTCCTGACTGGAAGGACATTGACTGTATGAAATGCAGAAAGCCGACCAGGCTTTTGACATGGTGTTTAGTAGTTCTCACCTTTACATTAGGTATTAGGTATCTGCTTGAATACTGAATTAACATGGGTAGACCAGAATTTGGGACCTTAGATAATTTGGGACCAGAATTTGGGACCAACTTGTATTATATATCAGCTGAAACTACATGTATGTTATATAAATGATACAATGCATGCAGGTATCATGCCATTTGGACATTACCTGTTTTTAAGTCCATGCAGCTTTCATCAGGGAACTAGAGTGAATGTTAAAAGGTAAACTACTGGAACAACTTCCATTATAAAATAATTAAAAATAGGAACCATAAATATTTCAAACATCAGTGGGAAAGAAATGGAACTGGCAGAAAAATTACCGAAATATCATGTAACATAATCGCTGTTACCAGGATAAGGAAGACAAAATTAGGAGGCAGTCTTCTAAATAATAAATATAAGAGATAACAGGAAGGGTTATTAGTAATAGTGCAGATATGGTAGTCCTGCAAGAGGATTTGAATAAGCTAGACAGATGGGCAAATGAATGGGGGTCGGTTTAATGCTGCAAAATGTAAGGTCTTGAGGTTTGAGACACATCGATGGGACGCTGCATACTCTATTGGAAGAGCTATACTGGAGGAAGTAGGGGGGGGACAAGAGATCTGGGGTTGATGATTGATAGAAACCTGAAATTCAAGGGACATATTGCAAAGGTGGTGAAGGTAACACAGAGGATTGCTGCAATAATGAGAAGGACTCTGACCTGCAGAGATAAAAGAGTTATCATTCCATTGTATAAGACCCTAATCAGACCACACTTAGACTATTGTTCTCAGATTTGGTCCCCAGGATTTGAAGGGGATAAATTAACTGTGGAAAGGGTACAAAGGACAGATAACAAAGAGTTGCAGGATTGTACAATGTTAGTTATGAGGATCGGCTGAAGGAATGTGAACTGTAGAGTTTGGTGGATAGAAGAAGGAGAGGTGATATGATTGAGACTTTAAAACTGTTGAGAGGTGGTTACAGGGTTGACACTGGGGAGTTCTTTTGTTTGTTTGAACAGCGGGAAGGAGTGATGACAAGGGGCCATCCCTGGAAGTTACGAAAGGAAACTGTGAGCAAGAGGGTGAGGGTGGTTGAATCATGGAATGCATTGGCTGATAGAGTGGTGAGAGCGAGAATGGTCAATGAGTTTAAGGAGTGGTATGATAAACTGTGTTTCCTAGGAGGGACCTCCCATGATGAGTCCTTTGACTCCTTGGAGGCCTGAGTAATAATAATAATAACAGATATCTTCAAACACTAAATAACTGAAAGTACACTTCTTGAATGGGAGAGAATTTCAAGTAAAGTGAGATAGACAAAATTTAAAACAAAAAATGGACATTGATATGCATTTGTGTCTGTGGTCTCACTTTATGAAGCATTTGATGAGCAACCTCAGCAAAGGAAGAAATGAATCCCTTAAAAAAGTTATGGGAATTTTTTTATGCAAATTCCAACCACAAATAGCTGTAAACTTATAGCATATTAGTATTAGTATTGCAGGTAGGTTAAGGGCTAGATAATCTGAAAATATTTCTCTAGGGACCAAACATTAAAAATTTTCAAGCCACTTCAGGTCTCTAATTAGTAAGGTTTCATGTAGTCTCTTATTTGACGACAGAATTTATCTACAAGCTAAAAATATTCATGAACATCTGTTCTTACAGTGATATTCAAATCCACAGCCTGTTGATTGGAGAGTGAATATGCTATCTACCTAGCCAACCAGGCTGGTCTATTTCTAGAGAAGGTCAAGACTAATAGTAATGATAAGCACCTGGTATCTTTCTGCTCAGGATATGGACCAGTCATTAATAACACCATGTTCCCACATGAAAATTTTCATAAAATTTGGTGGGAGAAAAGACGCTCTGTCTTCTTAGTTACATTATTTTTGATAGCAATGTCTAAGATAAAAGGGTATACATAGAAGTTTAAATAGAAAGAGATTGCTGCCAAGCAGGATAAAAATGAATGTCACATTTGGAAGAAAAATATGTTCTGAGTTCTGAAAAGAATAAAAGTTGAACAACTTATACAAATATTATTGGTAAAAAAAACAAGACCAAAAGAGAGTTTGACAACAAGAATCGCCATCAAAATTATCAGGATGCCGATGATGGTGATTCAAAAGGTGTTCAGGCTACTATGACAGTGTTGCATGAATAAGTTTTTATCATTAATAACTTCCTATCAACCATTTTCCTCCAAATTAGTATATTACTTGTCAGCACTTCAATATTGTTGTATCTAACATTTTATTCTTTTAAGGCACTTCTCACTGAAATACTCCAACTAGACCTTGGTCTTACTCTGGGTCTTTTTTCTGTCATCTTGGCATCAAACACATATTTTGCTAACTTTTCTTCTCCCATTCAGTTTAAGTGACATTAGCTCTGTGCACATATTCTTGAATGCAAACAATGTCAAATTCTTTCCTAATATCTTCATTTTTAATATTATTCTGCCATTGATGCCATCTGTTCACTTTCCTAATCTTTATCAGAATTCTGGTCTCTGATCTTTGATTAAGTGCTTTATTTCTAACCCAATTCTCTCAGATCCATAACTTAGAATTTGTTTGAACATCATCATCTTATATACTGCTAGTTTAGTGTTTTGGCTAATTTCTCTCATTCCATATAAATTTATTCAACTGTCTCCCAGCCATACCAGCTTTGCTTATTCTGTTGACTATCGCTAAATTTGATTTTCCATCTTCACTAAAAACTGTGTCTAAATAGCTCAAATATTTTTCTTCTTCTGTAGACTCTTCATTCAGAATGCAGGTGAAGATTTCTCTGTTCTTGCCTATTTTCATAGTTTTAGTCTTTTATTGCTGATTTTCATTCCAAATTTGTTACGACTGTTATTCAATTTAGTTAGAGAATCCTGTAGACTTTCACTGGATGTATTTAGGAGTACAGCATATCTGATTTTAATATATGGTTTAATGCTACTTTCTTTCATAATGCGATCCATATAGATGATGAATAAGAGTGGAGATAATGTGCATCCTTGTTTTACCCTTGATTTACATCAAACCATCTTCCTGTATTTCTTTCAATTCTAATTTGACTTACAATTAGAATTGAAAGAAATAAAGACTATGTATTGCTCTGTATAATGTTCCATTTACCTCATATAATTGCAGTAATTTGAATGCTTTTCTCTGGGTACCTTGTCATATGCCTTTTTCAGATCTACAAAACGTGAGTACAGATCTTTGTCATATTTCCATGATTTCTCAACTATTTGTTTTAAAATAAGAATCAAACATTTGAAACTGACCGAAAAAGTCTGAATAAAAACTGATTCAGTCAGAGAAGCATATAGGAAAGCATATATGCATAGATAGAAAGATAAAAACTTAAGGTGCTTAAGGGTCAGAACTGGATAACCATGTAGTCTTTTGAGGAATGTAGAGAACCAACCAACCAACCAACCAACCAGGACTTCTCATGGTGCTACCTGTTTGGGTATCTGCCTGGATCCGGAACGAATGAGGATGGTCTGACAGGTTGGGATTTAGCCGACCAAATTGCATTCTTATTGGTTTAAACCAAATGCAAAGTGATGGTACAATATGAGAGCATTTCATGCCTACTGGAACATTTCCCTGTTAAACGAGGCCACCATTATTTTTGACAGTGAACCAGAGTGAATAGTGAAAAGTCAGCAACTGCTGGAACAAATCTCAACTCATCAGCAGCAGAGTTCAAGATTGGCACCATCAATAGAAGAAGCATGAACAGAAGAGAAATGGAATTAGCAGAAAAATTGCCAGATCAACATGATAGATGTTACTGAAACAAAGAAGACAAAAACATGTGAGATCTTTCTAAGCAACAAATGCAATATGGTATATTCAGGCAATAATAGTCAGAGAAAAAAATCAGTAGGTGTAGCATATTTACGACTAAATATGAGGATAATCTTCTTGAATGGCAGGCAATAACAAGGTAGAGTGATGTGGGCAAATATCAGAGTGGAGAACTGGAGAATGAGACTTACTTGTGTCCCACAGAAGTTCTATTAAGGAAGAAGTGGAAGAATTTTTTGAGGCATTAGAGAAGGCAGCAGGCACAATGAAAGAGGAAAAGCTGATCCTTCTTGGAGATCTAAATATTAGACTAGCAGTGATTACCAGACATATCGAAATGTTTTGGAAAAATCAGCCTAGTTATTGCTAACCATCATCCAACATAAAAATGTGCAAATTCACATAGAGAGAGGACAAAGAAAGGTTGTGAGTATCAAATTTTCACTTTAATAGTGAAAATCTATTCAAAACCCTACAGTTGTATGGTAAATGGGACATTATTTTAAGCTATACTTAGTCTATATTTGAGTTGTAAATCATCAGAATTGAAGTAGGTACAGGAAGTTGTTTAATGTTAAAAGTTTATTTTTCACTTAGTTAGAGTATAATAAAATTAGTTTAATCCTTTATCCAAGTGTGAGCAAACAAAGTTTGCACCTGAAAGTATCTTCAGGACTGGGGTAAGGTGGTACAACACCTTACTGTACCACCTTACCCCAGTCCTGAAGATACTTTCAGGTGCAAACTTTGTTTGCTCACACTTGGATAAAGGATTAAACTAATTTTATTGTTTAATGTTAAATTAGGTGTGGGACAAGGATATACATTATCTCCACTGTTGTTCGTCATCTAATGGTCACATTGTGAAGGAAAGTGTCATTGAACTTGATATCAAAATTGGAGATTGTTACACCCTGATAACTTAAGAATGTGAAAATTATCATGATGTAACAAGAGAAGAAATAAAAACCCTGTATAGATAACTAAGTAAGCAAGCTTGTTCCTAAGCAGATATCGTTAAGAGCCTTTGAAAGTAACGAATACAGAAAAATTAAAAGAAAGAAAAATATGCTTGCATCCAGGTGAAAATTATAGCTGAAATTGTTTGTTGAACTAAATAAAAAAAAAGGAAGGGAATTTTATTACAGTTGTGATATGATAAAATAAGGTTAAGTAAAGCAAAGAAGGTTAGTCATAGGATTTTGTATGTGAGAGGCTAGTTTTTACACTTGAAATAAGAGATTAAAGATTCGAGTTAATTCTTAGAAAATTTTGGAAAGGGGATTAATTTAGTATAGATGACATAGAGGTTAGCTTAAACAAAAACTAAAGCTCAAGGTCATAATTCCCGAATTGAGACTTTGTCACGTGTCAGTCGCGTGCACACAGACCGCATGATGTTTTGGCAGAAAAACGCCACTCTAATTGGTCAGTGAAATCAACTCCAGTAAGGGGGGAAAGAAAAGAAACGAAATTGAAGAAGGTGCCAGTAGGGGTCATCATATAAAAGGGTTAGGAACCCCCCCACGAGACTTTTTTCCTCAGAGTTTTCTTCACGAGTCTTCGTATAGGTCTCACGTGGTTTTCCTGAGTGACTGGTTTTCTCCATCCGACACAATAAGGAAACAAAGTGTGCAGGATTTCGATTCCGTGTTCCTATTGTAAGAAATGAGGGACGCCGTTTAATTAAAAAGAAAGAAGATAATGTCATTGTGTTTCATCATCCAGTAATCGTAACGAGAGAAGGAAAAATCTATAAAGAAGTCAGTGCTCACATGGTGAGTTTCACAGAAACAGAAATAGAAATAGATTATCCTATGTATGTCCTTAATTGAAGCATGTAAGGTAAAGATTGTGAAAGCCCATCTTAGTGCCAAAAGAACTTAGAAGTGATAAGTTATAGAAGAGTTCGTCCTAAGAAGGTACAATCGGAAAAGGGTAGAGACCAGTGTAGAAGACCCAAGTCAAAAGGTACTGTAAAAACTTGTGTCAATTCAAATCATATGTAACTGTAATCATTGCTCAATTACTGAACAGTTGAAGGGATTAATGAGAATTATACTAGGACTTTAGTACATGTCAGCCTAGAATGAAAATGAGCTTGTTACTATACATTAATAAGTATTTATGTGCCTAGAGATTTATGCATGTACATTGTATTTTATTTAAGATTCTACTATTAACAGAATCTGTTATGGTGATATGATCACAATTCTTATATAGGATCTTAACCTAATACTTGTGTTTAGCTAGTGTTAATTTATATTGTATATTCTTAGTATTGAAATGAGTTTTATTTGATAAAGAATGAATTGTATCATGTTTAAGAGTTCAATAAACTTTTGTTCTTTGAAAATACAGTTGTCTGAGATAGCCGCTCAATGCACCACTTGGAACAACGTACGAACCTAATCATGCAGGGGTGGGGGGGGGGGGTTGTTAAGTTACGAGGTCACGAATGCATATTAGTTTCACACTCAGACATATTTTGGTAATTGCTCCTTATTTTTGAGTTTGATATCTTAAACTAAATGTCCTGAAAGGCGCAGTATAAAATAAATATTTAGGGACACTAAAGGGGAAGAAACTTGAATAATTGTATTTGGGTGATATTTCGTATATAGATAAGATTTGGATAAAGACAAGTATAGTTTCACATGTGAGGATAGTTGAAAGCCTAATAATCATAAATTGGGACACAAATCTCAGCTCATTACATTATGCAGATAATGTTGTACTTCTAAATAACTATGGTACAAATCTATAGGATTCTCTGACTAAACTGAATAACTGCTGTGATAAATTTGGTATGAAAATTAGCAATGAAAATAGGCAGAAACACTGAAAATTGCATTCTAAATGGAGAACCTATAGAACAAGTAGAACATTTAAGCTATTTAGGCATCATTGTTTTTTTATGAAGATTACAAATTAAATATAGAAATAACCAGCAGAATTAGTAAAACTGGTATGTAATAAATTTAGTTTAATCCTTTATTCCTTTAATCCTTAATCCTTTAACCCTAAAAAAAAATAAATAAAAATAAAGCTGGTATGGTAGGAAGTGAAATGACTAAATTTATATGGAATAAGAAATTAGAGAAATTAATACTAAACTTGTTGTATACAGTACGGTGTTCCAATCACTTTTAACTTATGGATTTGAAAGCTAAGTTAGAAATGAAACACTTGATCAGAGACTGGAGACCACAGATCTGTGACTTCTGAGAAAGGCTAGGAGAGTTAACAAGTGACATCAATGGCAGTATCATATTAAAAATGAGAATATTAGGAAAGATCTTAACATTGTTAGCATTATGAATTAGCAAAGCTAATCTCAGGTGATATGGCTACTTAAACATAATGGGAGAGGAAAGGTTAGGAAAACATGTTACTACATGTAGTAACAAAAACTGTTACTACAATCACATTAATTTACCCAAAATTTGGGAGACTAATTTTAAACCCACACCTTCATCTCATCAGGTGAAGATTACCTTATATTCAGTTCTAGAGGGTACCATGAGAGGACACGAAAGTTGGACAATGTTTGTCCAACTTTCATGAAAGTGGTTATAGCACAAGATGGGCATTTCACTAATGCATGACCACTAGTCATTGTTCAATATCTGACCTGAATCAGATTCTTCCTCCATTTTGAAGTCTTATTTCATAGAAAAATTATCATCTTGCAGGCTCTTCACATCATCTTGATTCACTATTGCTCTACCTAATTTTGTATCATCAGCAAACAACTGGATATTTCCTTTCAGATTATTTCCCATATCATTTATGTACAAATTGAACAGTAGTGGTCTTAGTATAGAACCTTGTGACACGCTACTAGTCACTTGCTTTCTCCTCTTCTGTATATACCACTTTTTGATATCTATCCAGCAGTTACCCTCTTATCCACATAACTAGTGAAATATCCATCCCCATTTGTTTTAATTTGCATAACAGATATCTACATAACTTAACAGTGAATGAGATTATTTAAAAAAATTCCTTTGTGTAAATTATGCAAAGGGAATAATATATTTTGAATGCATTTAGAACCTGGCTGAAAATTCAGTTGCCACTTGTCCTGATAAACTCGCCTGTGATGAGTGGACAAATGAACTTTTCATGTGGTATTTTTTTAAGTGGCTTTGCAAAATACAGCAGAATCATCATGTAGCCATTTTTTTTTTTTTTTTATCTAAGTCAGCTCTAACTCTATTATAAAAAGTTAGTAAATTACTAAGGCATGATTGGCCCTTCACAAAGTCATGTTGCCCCCCCCCCCCCCATCATCATAGTTTATTCATAATATGATACAATGTGAAAAGGGTAAAGAGATTTACATCAAAAATTAAAGATTGCAAATTATGGTCTTCCAAGTCTCTCTATTTTGAGATAATTAGAGTTTTACAGTTATTAATCAGTTTATTTTGAGTTCATATCCTGTACACTCCTTGAGGGTACATGGCAGGAATTTGATGATGATAATCAGTTTATTAATGGTTTCACAGATGTATTGCCAAAATTGTTTGCGCGGTCTTCCTCTACAGTGATTGCCATCTTCTGGTTTGTACAGGATGAAAGATTCCAAAAAGGGTGAGACTTCAGGATGTCTGAGTTGATGTCCAAGCCATCTCAGTTGTAATTTTTTGACTATATTGACAAGTGGTTCTTGCTTAGCCAGATTTAGTACAGCAGAGTTAGTGACGGTCCATCGAAGTGTATCCAAGGATCAGTCTGAGACATGTAGTTTGAAGGAGTTAATTAGATCTGTAGTTTTTTTTTTTTTTTTGGTACTTATTGTTCAGATTTGAGAACCATACAAGAAGATAGATCTACTGGCTGCATGGTATAGTCTTAATTTTGTCTTTAATGATATTAATTTCCAGATGGGGCAGAGTTTGTTATGGAAGAACAGAGCCAGCTGTTTATTTAGGTTTTCTAATTCATTTTCTATATTGCTATGTACAATCCAAGGTATTGAAAGTCCTTGGATTGTACACCAGTCCTTGGATGTTGATCTGCCCCCCCGAATGTGATATTCTTATTCACCCATTCTTGAATTCTCTTTTTGACTGATTTTTCCAGCACTTTTACCACCAATATGTAGTTATTTTTTTTCTCCTGTAATTCATAATAGGACATTTAGGCAGATGCCAGAAGACATTCCAGTCGGTTCTTGATCAACAATTAGCTTTTAATGCTGTAAATAAAGGCTGTTAGACTGGAGTCTTCAAATGGGAAGCTGTTAGATCTGGTAATATGGCCAAGCCAGATGAGTTGTTTCCTTTGAATCTTTGTTATGGTGATCTATCTCAGACTGGTAAATGATCTAATTCTTTGCCTGAATTTTTGATATTAGTGTAAGATATTTTTATACAAACATATTAAACATACAGCATTCAGTATACTGGATATATTTTGCATAATGATAAATGTTAAAGAAATTTTTATAAATTTCAGATAAAGAGAGATGGAGAGCTGTGACTTACTCAGGAAAAGATATCCCTTTCCAGTATAATATTGTTACACATAATATTGCAGTTCATGCTCCTACAAGAGACACAGTTTACTTTTTGGCTCCAGGTAAGTCCCTGGATTATGTTTTCCATGTGATTTCTATTTTAATGAAAAAATAAAATGATACAGTAATATCCCAGTTTAGTATTTTTTTATTTAAATGTTTGTTTTCTCTTAAAAAGAGCAATATGTTTTTACTGTAACTTAACAAATACATTTTTGATATCCACAATGTTTTTTGACATTGATTTATTAATGCCGAGTAAAACTTCATTGAATTCAGTTTTTTCCACATATACAGTATTAAATAGATGAAACATCAACTTTACAACTAAATTATAGTTTTAACCCAGCAGTTAAAAACAATTAAATCGAGACTTGTTTTTAGATTTAACAGTTATTTTTAGGGGAATTTTGAAAAATGCATAAGTACCTACGTGCTGGGCTCCAGAACTATGTTTGTTAATTTATTATAATAATTTATTTATCCAAAGTATCAGTCTACTTTATATCAATATAGAAAAATTTCTATTTAAATATAGAAAAACAATTACAGTGGTATGGATATGTGTACAGCATCCTTACTAATAGATTTCTTCACTCTACTGGAGTATTCAAATTTCCTGAACTAATTCTTGTTTAATAACATCAGCAATAACTGACACTTCATTCTGATACTAGCTAAATTAATTGAATAAGTTAATTAAATTATATTCGGCATGAAACTCTCTGATTCCAATCTTTGAGTTTCTTATTCGGTTTTGAAACAATGTGGATTTTATATCCCCTTAATTTAAAATATTGAATAAGTTAATTCTTTCGTAATTACATAAGATGCTATCTCCTGGTTGGAAATAAAATTGCTTTAATCAATTTGTTGACAACTGCCCTGATTACATAACTTAACAGTGAATAATGAGATTATTAAAAAAAAATCCTTTGTGTAAATTATGCAAAGGAAATAATATATTTTGAATGCATTTAGAACCTGGATGAAAATTCACTTGCCACTTGTTTCTGATAAACTCACCTGTGATGAGTGGGCAAATGAATTTTTGGAGCCCTAGCTATACATATATCTGTCCATCCATATGCTTGTTATTCCGGAAATCTAGCTAAACACTCAGATTTGATATTTGAAATAAAAGTTTTATTATCATATCTAGGCCACCAAGAAGTCAGAGGTTAAAATCTCATAGATCACAATATACATCACGTCTTGCCTTGAAAATATGCTATGTTGGAGCATTCACCATCAACTGGCAGTGCATTCCACTTTCATTCATTAATGCCTTATACATGAAACTATTACTTCTATTATACTGAAACCATTTGTTATCCTTCTCATTATGGCAGCAATTTACTTGATAACCTTTACAACTTTTGCAGTATGTGCCACAAACATTAACTCCCTGTCTACCAACACTTCCACATCCCTTACCTTTTCTGCCTCTTGCAGCAGCAAAGCTCCTTTAATACAGTACATCTCATTCTTCTTCTCTGTCCAGAATTGATATCCCTATTCATTTAAATGAGAGGATATCAATTCTGGATATCAATTAAATCCTCATTCAAATGCTTTTGTAACAATGCCACATCACGGGATCCTGAAATTGTCCTTCCAGTTTAGCATCAGCAGATAACTGAATATCTCCATGTATATTCACTGATACATGGAATAAACAATAATGGTCCCAGAACAGAATATTGTGATATTCTGCTTGTCACTTTTCAAGACATTGCATCTTCATACACAACTCACTTAGAATGGGGGATGGACAATCACTTGTCCATCTGCATTCTATTTAGTTTCAGCAACAGTTTATGTGGTTTTCTATCAAATACATTTGTAAAGTCGAGAAAACATCCTCTGTCCAAAAAGAAACCGAACTTTTGATAGAAAATAAAACGCCGGCCAATTATAATTATTTCAATCAATATACACTCCCTCAGCTTCGATACAGCATTTGGCATGGTCAATTCACCTCTGCTTTCAGGTGGAATGCTGTGGACACAGTTTTTGTTTCCACAATCAAAGGCAATGCGGCTACTTTAGTTATGGACAGCTCTTCTGATCCTATGACTAGGTCCAATACAACATGCTGCTTCAAGTAATTATCTCTCCTTAGGTGTATAAATTCCATTTCCTTCCTGCCAATGTGATCTCTCTTTCTTCAATCTATATTTCCATAGTTGAAGTTCCCCATAATAATCACTCAATCTACACTCAATGCACTAATTTTCTGATGCATGTCTTCCAGGTCATCCCTGGAACACCCTGGCCTATAAGCAGCAACTAACCAACCAACCATATTTTGTCTTATTGGCCCCGATCTTACACCAGACCGTTTCAAATTAACAGTCACCTTCCCACCTATTTCTATTCTTTTTGGCGGCAATTCATCTGCTGTCATCAGCAGTACCCCTCTCCCTCATCCTGTCTTCTCTATCTTCCCTGAAAATACTAAACCCTTCACATTCTATCCCTGTAACTACATCATCTGCTGTTAGCCAAGTTTCACTAGTGCCTAAACTTTTGGGAGGTTGCACTAACCAATGACAAAAACTCTTCTCTCTCTTTCTCTCTCTCTCTCTCTCTTTTGTTCCTGATACTTCTGGCAATGAGTTTAAGGAGTGGTATGATAGACTTTGTGTTTCTTAGGGGGGGGGGGACCTCCCCTCGATGAGTCTTGACAGACTTTATGTTCTTAGGAAGAACCTCCCACGATGAGTCTTTTGACTTCATGGAGGCCTGAATAATAATAATAATAATAATAATAATAATTAATATATAGAAACTGCAGCAATCCTTTAGGCCTCAAACCACCTTCACTTCCTGAATTGACTACCCTATTTAATATTTTGGCTTGAGAGACAAGATTCTGCACCTGGTCATTCTCACACTCACTCACCTCAGGGGTGTCTTCACACACATTCACCTGCATCTACCCTAATTGCCTAAGTTTTCCTGAATTGGTGTTTCAGCATACTCGTTGAACAAAGCTCTCTCCACATACCTACCATTTATCATTAAATCATTTAGATGCAGTCTGTCAGATTTATAAAAATCTTTCTTTCCTTCAAACACAGGCCATATGTCCACAAACTATATCATTGGTACACAATAAATAACGGAAAAAACTCACATAGAAAGATTATTTATTAGTATAATTTTCGCCTGTGTGTCACAGGCATCTTCAGTACATTAAGCTCAAAATTAAACACCAACTGACAATTCCAAAAAGTGCCACCTAAGTAGCTGGTGTAAGATAACTAAAAAGGTCAATAACTTTCCTAAAAAAAAAAAAATTAAAAATAAATAAAAAAATAAAAAAAATTAATACAATAAAAAGTTAGGAAAGATTAGCTGATTTGTAAAGTACTATCTCCCATAAAGGGGATAGACGTAAGCTGTCGGATCTGTTTAAGTTAGGAGAATGAAGTAGAGTTTCACATGTTTCTTTATAAAGGCGTTCCATGAGAAACTGACTTTTGTGAAGAACTCTTGTCTTTCTCCAATGAACTCTGTGTCTAGTGAAGATGCCATGTTCAGAAAGTCCAGACTTTTCAGGTTTAAAGTATTCAATATAAGATTGGTGTTCTTCTAGCCGAATAGAGGCAGATCTTCCCGTTTGTCCAAAATAAGATAATCCACAAGAGCACGGAATTTGGTAGACACCTGGATGATTAAGATGTGGAAGCTTGTCCTTAGGAGAAGTGAGAAAGGTGGAGATTTTTCTAAACGGTCGAAAGGCAACAAAAATATTCAGTGGTTTTAAAACTTTTGCTATACGTTCACTGATGCCTTGTACATAAGGGATAGTAATGCACGTTATTTCCTCTGTGTTTGAAGAGGAAGACATATTAAAACTACTCAAAGTTCTTTTAATGAAGCAATTCTGATGAACTTCAACAATTTCTCACTAAGTTAAACGCATATCATCCTAGGATCAAGTTTACCCTAGAAGTAGAATCAAATAAGCAGTTAGCCTTTTTAGATCTTCTAATTCTTCGCCAACACCAGATGGTAACCTACATTTCTCAGTTTATAGAAAGAAGACTCATACAGTCCATTATATCCATGCAGAATCTCATCACCATCCCATGAAAAGGCAGGAACTATTAAAACACTGGTTCATTGGGCCCACTCCTTTTGTTCTACAGACGATCTTTTACAGAAAGAACTACAATACATAACTTCTTCCTTTCTATCTAATGGTTATAAGAATTGCTTCATTAAAAGAACTTTGAGTAGTTTTAATATGTCTTCCTCTTCAAACACAGAGGAAATAATGCGCATTACTATCCCTTATGTACAAGGCATCAGTTAACGTATAGCAAAAGTTTTAAAACCACTGAATATTTTTGTTGCCTTTCGACCGTTTAGAAAAATCTCCACCTTTCTCACTTCTCCTAAGGACAAGCTTCCACATCTTAATCATCCAGGTGTCTACCAGATTCCGTGCTCTTGTGTATTATCTTATTTCGGACAAATGGGAAGATCTGCCTCTATTCGGCTAGAAGAACACCAATCTTATATTGAATACTTTAAACCTGAAAAGTCTGGACTTTCTGAACATGCCATCTTCACTAGACACAGAGTTCATTGGAGAAAGACAAGAGTTCTTCACAAAAGTCAGTTTCTCATGGAACGCCTTTATAAAGAAACATATGAAACTCTACTTCATTCTCCTAACTAAAACAGATCCGAAGGCTTATGTCTATCCCCTTTATGGGAGATAGTACTTTACAAATCAGCTAATCTTTCCTAACTTTTTATTGTATTAATTTTTTATTTATTTATTTATTTATTTTTTTTTTTAGGAAAGTTATTGACCTTTTTAGTTATCTTACACCAGCTACTTAGGTGGCGCTTTTTGGAATTGTCAGTTAGTGTTTAATTTTGAGCTTAATGTACTGAAGATGCCTGTGACACACAGGCGAAAATTATACTAATAAATAATCTTTCTACGTGAGTTTTTTCCGTTATTTATTGTGTACCGATATGTCTACTCACGGTTTACCTCTTTTAAAACTTAAACTATATCATTGCTTCTGCATAACCAGTGTATTGATTCATTTGCTATCAAAACCCTTCTCCTCAACTTGCCTCTATCATTGTGTGGCAGGAGAATTAGTTTTTATCTTCTCACTTTGCTTCATCCAACAATTTCTTCACATCCTCACTTACTGCTTGGATCATTAGTGAAATCCAAGACAATTAGTTCTTTCGCTTTAGCTTTTTGCAATGACCAATATCATTAATTTTTGCTTCAGGGAAACATGATTTTGTTATACTTTTTACTTTCATTAAGTACTCCTTAGATCATTGAGTCCCCATACATTATTTTTTCCTTACCATGTTTTTCTTGTTTGTTGACATGATTTTGATTTTTACCTCAGGCCATCTGCTTCTTTCTCTTCTTAGCCCTGCTAATCTCTTGCCACCTCTGCAACTTTTCAATTTCATGTTAAATAGTTAATGGTTAAATTGTTAACAATATAAAGGTTAGCATTATAACATATGATATATGAGTATTAGATTTAATAAAAATGCCTCACACACACACACACACACACACTATAATGAAACTAGATGGTGAAAGGGTGCCATGTGATTCTGACATAGAACATAGCTACACTGGTGCAAGCTTCACTGAGCAAAAGAGATGTGTCAAATTATGATACATCTCTTAGAGCAGCATTCTATGACAAACTAAGGAAACAGATTGGTGACCTGCAATAGAAAGATCAGGTGAAGAGGTGATGAGAGAATCACTAATGCTTGGGACTATTTATTAAGACTGAATTAAGAATGAATTAAGAATGCAATTTGACATTACTAATGGTAATGTCAAATTGCATTCCTGTGGTTTAGGGAATAAACAGATTGGATCAAATGGATGAATTATGAAATGCAGGAGCTGCAAAGAAAAAAAAAATGTGATGGAAGAGATATAAAGAATAACGAATTCCTCAGCAACATTATGAATATGAGAGGCACAGACTAGGAAGGTGGCATGTCAAAAGTAGAAAGGGTTTGATTTATGAAAGGAGATTAGTTGGAGAAATAAAATGAAATCTTAGAGAATGACTGCAGTTGCTGGGAATGATACACAGGATATATCTTCCAAGGTTATAGTTGAAATATTCTATGTTCTGTCAGTGAGTATTTCAAATTTTAAGTAAATATTAAGTAAATTTTAATTAATTAATTTAATTTAATTTTTTATTAAATAAATTTAATTTAATTTAATTTTAATTATTTTAATTAAATATTAAGTAAATTTTAAGTAAATGTTAATAAAGCTGTGGGGACTAGATACCACCACATATAAGAAGGAAATATGCAGAGTAGCATAGTGCCCTTGATTTAGTTGCTTAACAGGAGTCTAATAACAAGAACAGTCCTAGAGGAGTTAGAGGAGGGAAAAAAGAGTGCCACTGCATAAGGGAGAATCCAAGTCAGGTGTTTAACTATAGGCCTGTTTGTGTATCAAATGTGGTGGTGGTGATGAAAGTGTTATCAAAGCTGGTTTCAGACAGAATACAAAGTTGGATTGATGAGAATAGATATCTTTCCAAAGAGAAACATGAGTATGTTAAGGGAAGATCTTATTTTGGTAAGCTGGTTACATTGTATTATAGGATGACAAGCGCATTTAACAAGGGAGATACTTACACCCTCTGTCCAAAAGGAAACCGAACTTTTCGAAAATACTAGTGGTGCCACCTGTTGTATCTTTTTGTCGTCGAAAATGGCAATCTTCATTAGTGTTGTGTCAGCTGTTCATGACATTTGTTTCATTAGAAGCTGAGTTATAGTGCCAAGAGCGACAGTGTGTTTTGATGAACGGGCGGAAAATGAGTTTCAAACAGAGAGCTGCGATTGACGTTTCTGTTAAACTTGGTAAAAGTTTTACCGAAATGCATCAAATGCTTCAAAAAGCATACTGTGATGAATGCTTATCCCATACTCAAATTTACAAGTGGTTTAAGTGATTTCGAAGTGGTCGTGAGACGCTTGAAAAAGACGAAAAGCTGGGCCATCCAAAAACTGGACTGAGCGAAGTTAACATCGAAAAAGTGCATGATTTCATCAAAGAAAACCTGAAATCGTCTACGAGATTGATTGAAGATGAATTGAGGATTCCAAAATCAACTGTGCACAACATTTTGAACAAGAGTTTGGGCCTTCGTAAATTGAATTCGTGACTTGTTCCCCACAAGTTGACCGACGATCAAAAAATGTATCGAATTGCACACTACAAGGACCTAATTAAAACCGCTCGTAAGAACTCAAACTTCTTTGAAATGATTGTTACTGGTGATAAAAGGTGGTGTTTTGAGTATGAGTCCAAAACAAAGCACCAGAGTGCTGACTGGAGACCACAAAAAGAGGTGGCATCTGAAAAAAAAGTCGCCTGGAGAAGTCAAAAGTGAAGACAATGCTGATTTGTTTCTATGATTCCAAGGGCATTATCCACAAAGAATTTGTTCTGCCTGGCCAAACGTTAAATGGTGAGTTTTATGAAGTTTTGAAGCGATTGCGAGAATTCGTTGCGTACGACATGAATATCATGATGCAGGCAGCTGTCACTTTTGCACGATAATGCACCATCTCATCGTTCGAACATTGTGAGACAGTTTTTGAGCAAAAACCAAGTTTGTGTGTTGAATCACTCACTGTATTCACCTGATTTAGCACCCTGCGACTTTTTTCTCTGCCCCAACTTCATTTGCCGATGAAAGGAAAGCAATACGACACCATTGAAAACGTTCAAACGGCAGTAACCACAACCTTCAACAGTATCCCAAAAAACCGATATAAAAAACTCATTTAACGAATTAATTAAACTGTGTCCACAGCATTCCACCTGAAAGCAGAGGTGAATTGACCATGCCAAATGCTGTATCGAAGCTGAGGGAGTGTATATTGATTGAAATAATTATAATTGGCCAGCGTTTTATTTTCTATCAAAAGTTCGGTTTCTTTTTGGACAGAGGATGTTTTCTCGACTTTACAAATGTATTTGATAGAAAACCACATAAACTGTTGCTGAAACTAAATAGAATGCAGATGGACAAGTGATTGTCCATCCCCCATTCTAAGTGAGTTGTGTATGAAGATGCAATGTCTTGAAAAGTGACAAGCAGAATATCACAATATTCTGTTCTGGTACCATTATTGTTTATTCCATGTATCAGTGAATATACATGGAGATATTCAGTTATCTGCTGATGCTAAACTGGAAGGACAATTTCAGGATCCCATGACTAAAGTGGCCGCATTGCCTTTGATTGTGGAAACAAAAACTGTGTCCACAGCATTCCACCTGAAAGCAGAGGTGAATTGACACCTCAACCTCTCTTTCTGTGAGAAAATGATAGAACATGAGCCTCACCTGAAATACCTTGGAGTGAGCCTGGACAGAAGCCTAACCTATAAAAGGCACATCACCAACATGCCCAACAAAGTCAAAACAAGAAATAATATCATCTCACAGCTTGCTGGAACAACCTGGAGTTGTGGTGCTGATGTCTTAAGATCGTCTGCACTAGCCCTCACATTCTCTGCAGCAGAATACTGTGCTCCTGTCTGGGAAAGAAGTGTGCACACTAACATTATAGACACCCAGCTAAACTCTATCATGTGCACAATTAGTGGGGACATGAGAAGCATCCCTCTCCCCTGGCTGCCTGTCCTATCTAACATTGCTCCACCAGATTACAGAGAAGACAAGCCTCAATTAGTAATGAGCAACTCACTCCTGTTCTTGCACCAGACTCTCATAAATCCACCTAGTATTTATCTAAAATCATGAAGCCCTTTCTGGTCCATGGGCGAACTCTCTCTCTTCAGTTGCCTTACCATGAACACCTGACATGTGGAGAGAACATTGGTCCAACAATTTTCCAGCAAATAGTTTCCTGGTTGAAGATCCCTGTGCTCTGCAGCCTGGTTTTGCCCTTTCTAGGAAGATTTGGTCATCTGTCAACAGGATCAGAACTAACCAGGGGAGATGTGGCTACATACTGCATAAATGGAGACGATCACTCATATTGTGAATGACTGCCCAAGGTGCCAATTTCATGGTGGTTGCCTCCAGGACATCCACGAGGTAACAGATGAGGCCCTGGATTGGCTTTCTGGTCTGGGCATTGACCTGTAGCTGCTTTTGCCATAAGAATAAATAAATAAATAAATTGTGGAAATTGACCATGCAGTCTTGATTTGGGAGAATAAATATTTAGGTAAAACATTACTAACTTAATTTTGATTGTTATTTTAAAATTGAATTTTTAGTTGTGAATAATAAATAAATGATGATAATAATAATAATATATATATACATATACATATATATATATATATTTTTAGCACGGTACACAGGAGATCAGCGAGCATCTTACAACCAGTTGCTCCATTTTACTTTTAGAGTGGGAGAAGAGGGACCACGAGCTACTGTAGAAGATATAGTGTTAGAAGGTTCAGGCTTAGTAATATCTCAACCAATTTTTGGACAAGGAAATCCACTTCCTACCACAGTTAACCAGGAATACCAATTCAGACTTCATGAGCATTCGGTATATGGTTGGAATCCACGGTTGGGTGCTCAAGATTTTATAAATGTCCTGTCCAATTTGACAGCACTGAAGATCAGAGCTGCATATAGTCCAGAAGGTATAATTATATAATAATGAACTGTTTCATTTGTTTGATTTTATTGTAATTAATTGCAGCTGTTTTTTATTATTTTTATTATTTATTTATTTATTTTAGTTTCGTGTAACATCCTCAATGAAAGAGAAGAAAGAATATTAGAATTTTGTAAAGCAAATAATCTATTTATCTGTAATACCCTTTTTTTTCCATAGACCTTCCCACAAATACACATGGACCTCACCAGATGGTACAATAAAGAACTGTATTGATTACATTCTAATCAAATACAATTGGAAATCACCAGTGCAAAATGTTTAGAACTTTAAAAACTCCAGACTTCAACACTGACCATGAACTGCTAGTGGCAAAAATTAAACTAAAATTCAAGTATTGTAAATCACGAGCTCCTATCAACAAAGTGGACCTTTCAAAACTGAAAGAGAAATCTATGCAAGATAACTATCAGACACTAATAGGAAATGAGTTTAGAAGATTATCCTAAACTTCTAAAGTCATTTCCTATTAGTTAGTTTAGAAGATTATCCTATGACAGTATAGAAAATACATGGAATCAAGGTAAAAAAAAAGTACTGCAAGAAACATACTTGGTACAACATCAAGACCAAATCATGAATGGATAACCCCTGAAATTCTAAATACTTTAGAAGAAAAAAGAGCAGCAAAGCATATATTAAATATTAAAAATACAGAAGAAATTAAACATTATACATACATACATACATACATCTTCAAGGCCCACTCTTCCTAATTGGGTTGTTGGGGCAACAGCTGCAAGAGGAACTTCCAATGGTCACGATCCTCTGCCACCAGAGGATTGTGACCATTGGAATCTTGTGGATCTTGATTCACAAGATTCCAATGGGATCTTGATCGTGTGGCATTCTGATCAGGTGCCCGTACCAACGTAACTGTGATCTCTCAACACGGAGAAGCAGCGGCTGAGTATTGAGGGTTTCCCAAATTGTAGAGCTTCTGACTCTGTCGAGTTTTGTCAGCCCCGCAACCCCTCGAAGGAACCTCATTTCAGCCACTTGGATTCGTGTCCACATTCTTTCGGTCATTACCCAACTCTCATGACCATAGATGAGGATGGGGACATAGACTGTATTGAAGACAGCCAACTTTGCCTTCTGGCTTAACTCCCGCTTCAATACTACCGAACGGCCAAGCTCCCGCAATATTGAGCTTGCTAAGCCAATTCAAGTAGCTAGCTCTACGTCCCATTTTCCATCATTCGTGAATATGGACCCAAGGTATTTAAACTTCTCCACCTTCCTCATTGGGACTCCACTTACATTTAGAGTGTACAGGGATGGTTGTCTTGAGACCACAAATGTTTCAGTTTTGGCCACACTGATCTTCATTCCGGCATCTGCACAAACAGCTACAAACCTATCCAGGGTTCGCTGGAGGTCATCTGTGGAAGAGCTAAACAGAATTAGGTCATCTGCAAAAAGCAGACATCCAATGCTACATCTTCCAATTCTGACACACTCACTGCCTCGGCTGTGCCTATCAATCCAGTCCATAAATATTATGAAAAGGAGGGGTGACAGAACACACCCTTGGTGGAGGCCAACGGAAACTGTGAAAGGTTCAGACTTTGTGCTGTTTACCCTGACACAAAACTCTGGGCATTCATACAGGGACTTGATGGCAGCTAATAGTTGACCATCCACTCCATACTCCTATACTACTTGCTAAAGCTTATCCCGAGGAACCTGGTCATATGCCTTCTCCAAGTCCACAAAACATGTATAGACATTCTTGGGATATTCCCAAGATTTCTCAAAGACTTGCCTTAAAGTGAAAATTTGGTCAGTTGTGCTTCTACCAGGACGAAAGCCACATTGTTCTTCCTGGAACTTTGACTCAACTATGCTCCTGCACCGTCTTTCCAAGCACTTAGTATACACTTTCCCAGGCAGGCTGAGCACAGAGATGCCACGATAGTTACTGCAATCTTTCTGGTCTCCCTTCTTAAAGACTGGTATTATTATGCCTGTCTGCCATTGCTTTGGTGCTCGCTCAGATATCCAAGCAGCCTGACACACTTGAGTCAGCCAGAGAACACCATCTCGCTTTAAGCCTTGCCCGATTTTAGCGATTTTATTGCTAAATGGACCTCTTCTGCTGTGAGACTAGTCATTGCCCCGATCTGCACCTCTTGGATGTCCACAACTGCTGGGCCATCCGGGTTAAGAAGGCTCTCAAAGTATTCCCTCCATCTGTGGAGGATATCCTTTTCGGTTGTTAAAAGTGCACCATCAGAGGCCTTAATTGCCCTTGCTGTGCACGATTTCCTCCCTCGAAGGCAGCGGATGGTCTGCCAGAATACTTTGTTTGCATTTGCATAGGATGAGTCTAATCTTTCTCCAAAGGATTCCCAAGCCTTCTGCTTTGCTGTCTTTACTGCCTTAGCAGCAGCTTTTCGTGCCTCAGCATACTGCAAACGCAGGTGACCTGACTCTAAGCCATGTTAGGTAGGACTCCTTTTTTGCCCGGACAGTTTTTCGGACTTCTTGGTTCCACCAAGGTGTCCTTTTCTCACTGCCCGTTGCCACGCCGAGCCGCTTTCTGCCACACCATAAGAGTGCAGAGGCAGTGACAGCTGTTCTGAACAGCTTCCATTCCTCCTCAACATCTGCAGTATGCTTGGGGATCTCTTTGAACCTGGAGGAAATGTCATCTGCAAAATTCTTCCTCACAGCCTCATTTTTCCAATGTCTCCCATTTCATGCGGTATAGCTGCTTAGGCCTACCAGCGTTGATGGTAGCATCTGGTTTCTGAAGCTGTAGAGTGCACACAACAAGGTGGTGGTCAGTTGACAGTTCTGCCCCTCTTCTCACACA
Organism: Typopeltis vanoorti; assembly: GCF_054136105.1. Lineage (NCBI taxonomy): Eukaryota > Metazoa > Arthropoda > Arachnida > Uropygi > Thelyphonidae > Typopeltis > Typopeltis vanoorti. The sequence continues at coordinate 14,183,175 of NC_143563.1, forward strand.
AATGTCCAACACTGAGGAAAATAGGTCTGCTGAGACTATAAAGAAGTCAATCAGAGACCTTTGTTCTAGTGTATCCCTGTACCAGGGATACTTATATCTCGGTGCTGGAAGAAGGTATTCATTATGGACAAGCTGTTTGTACAGCAGAAGTCCAATAATTTCAACCCATTCATGTTAAGGTCAGGGGCACCGTTTCTCCCAACCACACCCCTCCATGTCTGGTCATCTGTTCCAACATGTGCATTGAAGTCACCCATTAGCAGGACGGATTCCATGTGTGCCACCCTGTCAAAAGCAGCATCCACTTCCTCTAGGAAGGCAGAGTATTCTGACTCCAGATTAGGTGCATAGACTTGCACCACAGCCAAATCATGGTTTTTCATCTGAAGCCTTAACACACATACCCGTCCCCCTAATGGGATCCACTCAGCAACACAGTCTGACAGCTGAGGGCTTGTGAGTATCCCCACACCCACCTGAGCAGACATTGTCGGGCTCACACCAGAGTAGTAGAGCTTCCACCCCTTATCCAGGTCAACAGTTCCAGAGCCTCTCCTCTTGGTTGAAGAAAGCCCGACTAAGTCTAGCCGGTAGCTCTTGGCTTCCTCAACCAGTTCCAACTCCTTCCCTGTCAGAGAGAAGATGTTCCAGTTACCTAAAGCAATAATCTGGTGCCGTTGTCGTTGCCATTTCTGTCCTTTTGCAGAACCATTTATTTGCACTGCCCCTAAACACCTCCCCAAATGAGTAGTGGGCCCATTGATGAAGTTTCCTCTAGTAGAGTGCTGAGGAGTGGTGTCTAAGGGAGACTGTAACATATTTTTCGAACGGGTCCCTCTGCCTAAAACCCGAACACGTCCCTTGGTAACCCACGTGATGGACGATGTGGTATGAACATTTTTTGATGGCCTGATCATGTTACAGTGTTTGATAATGTCCTGTTAGCACAAGATGAAATGACATAGAAAGATAGGAAAGATTCCTCTCGAATACTCTAATAGCATTCGTGGGAAGGAGCAAGAAGAGAAGAAAGAAAGAAGCAAGGGAGGAAGAGGAGGGACCAGTCTACAGATAATATAACAGATGTATATTACATGAAGTAAGGCATGGTCCAGCATCAGGTACCTCGGGTTTGCCACACCCTTACTCACTAAAGTGAGCCCCTGAAGAATAAACAACATTATAAGAATCTTAAAAACAAAATTGATAAAATGTGCATATCTACCAAAAATAACTGGTTGGAGGAAAAAGCAAAACTGTGTGAAGAAGTTAATAAAAGAAATGATAATAAAATGGTATACAAAATTATCAAAGAATTAACTAAGATCTATAAAGATAAACCATTAACAATGAAAGATAAAAACAATCTAGAAACTGGGTCAATACAAAATATTAAAATAATTTGGAAGGACTAATATCAAACATTATTTCAAAAAGAACAGGAGGAGGAAAGTATAACAGAAAAGATGATATATGAAAAGGAACCACCCATAACTCCCAGCAGAAATTATAAATGCAATAAACCAAATGAAACTTTCAAAAGCTACAGGTAAAGAATAAAATATCTATAGAACTATGGAAATATGGGGACAAGGAAACCATTAATTTCTTAATGAATTTATTTAATCAAATTCTTTATACTGGTGTAATTCCAACTGACTGGAAAACAGGAATTATTATACCAATTCACAAAAAAGGAGACAAAAGAATATGTGAAAATTATAGATGGAGGGAGCTGGTAGAAGAAGAATTGAGGATGAAGAACTTGGATGTGGTGACAGCCCAAGACAGGAGGATGTGGAGGAGACTCATCATCAACAGTGACCCCACTTAAGTGGGAGAAGCTGCAGAAGAAGAAGAAGATAGACCCATAACACTCTTAAGTCATAGTTATAAACTATTCATTCAAATTATACAAAAGAGAACACAGGTGCTTACAGAAAAAATCATAGCGGAAAACCAAGCAGAATTCAGGCCACATAGATCCACTATAGACCATATCTCACCATTAATAATATAGCAGAAAAATATTGGGAATACAACCTGCCCATATACTGTTGGTTTATAGATTTTAAGCAAGCCTTTGATTCAGTTAACAGAAACAAATTGATCACTATCTTAAAAAACGTAAAAATGAATTCTGATATTTTAACATATATTACAAATTATTATGGAGACACCAAAGCTTTTGTTAAAACAAATAACATTAAAATCGAGGATTTCAGAGTTGAGAAAGGTGTAATGCAGGGATGCCCTCTCTCACCTCAACTCTTTATCATCTTCCTAGAAGAAGTCTGTAAAACCATAGCTGATGAACCAGGTGTAAAAATCAATGGTACCAACATTAATCACATAAAATACACGGATGATATCATTATTTTAGCAGATTCTAAACCACAGCTAGAAAAAACTATTAATATTTTGAATGACTCTTGTAAAACTTATGGTATGAAAATAAATCTTCATAAAACAAAAATAATGAAGATAGGTAGAGAAGAAGAAAATATTTCTGTAAATCTCGAAAATCACCTGCTGGAATAAGTTAATAAATACGTTTATCTTAGCAGTCTTATATCTAGTAACCTCAACAATATGGAAACAGTAAAACACAGGCTAAACCTAGGTTGGACCAACATGAATAAACTAAACAAAATATGGAAAAAAAAAAAAAATCCCAACGAGTCTGAAATTAAAATTATATAAAACAATTATCCCAATGGCTATTTATGCTTCAGAAGCCTGGAGATTAACTTAACAACCAATAAAGAAACTTCAAGCATTTGAAATGAAATGCCTCAGAAAAATTAGTAACACCCACTGGATGCAACACAAAACTAATGATCAAGTCAGAACAGATTTAAACTTCCCAGATAATATAATAGACACAATCATTCAGCATCAACTGAGATGGTTTGGTCATATTCAGAGAATGGCCCTCATAGACTCCCATATTTAGCTTTGAATGGATATATAGGAAGAAAAAGACCTAGAGGCAGACCAAGAAGTACTTGGATAAAGTTGCTGAAAGAACATTCCCAACTACCCAGCTATAGAGTCATGATTGAGATGGCTAAAGATCGTGATAAGTGGAGAACCTTTCTTCTTAGTGCCCTCAACCCATTATCAAGCAGATGAGATGGGATGTAACATTCTATTTGAGATTTCACTGACTTTGTCTAGTGTCTGTTTTCACCTTACATAGTGTATCCCATTAGTGAGTGCATACTTAGTTACTTGAACAAGGATGGACTGATTGAATGGACACCTAAGAGAAAATCACTTATATTAGTTGTGTGTCATATTGGCTGAGAATGAAATTTAATGCAGTTGTGCTTACTGAAAGAAAACTGTAAGAAAGAATGTTTATTCATGTTATCATAAATAGAATTTAGCTTGATGTAGTTTATAATTAATTAATTTTTTTTTTTGACTAGCAGTCATGCCAGTAGAATAACTTGTGATCAATTCATTGTTTCTTTAGCTTACTGTATGTAATGTAACTTAACTTGTCCTGTATATTTGTATATGCTCCAGATGATGATCTTAATATGAAGATCGAAACATCGGGATATTAAAAGAGTTATTTATAACATGGTTGTAAAGACCATCATTTCTAAAATGGATCAGCTTGGGTGTTGTGTGAGTGTGCAAACTAATTGTCAATGCCTCTTACTTTTTTATTTAACTTAAGTTTGAACTCTTGTATGGTCCCTAGGGAGTGGAAGGAAGGCAAAGTAGTTCCTTTGCATAAAGGTGGCTCTAAAACTGCGGTAGTTAATTACAGGCCAATCACCATCTCGGGAGTGGTGGTAAAAGTATTGGAAAAGTTAGTTAAAGACAAAATTCAAGAATGGGTTGATCAGGATATGATACTCTGTAGGGGCCAACATGGTTTTGTTAAAGGTCAATCCTGCCTTAGCAGTTTATTAACTTTTTATAATAGAATGATATCTGAGTTAGACAAAGGAAATGGTACTTCTGGATTTTGCTAAGGCTTTTGACAGGATACCCCATGGAATACTGTTGTGCAAATTGGAGCAGATGGGGATGGATACTAAACTGGTGATATGGATAGGAGAATGGCTCAGGGAGAGATACCAGAATTTGGTGTATGGAGGAGCAGAGTCCAGGATGAGGCAGGTGACCAGTGATGTGCCTCAGGGCTCTGTGCTTGGGCCATTATTGTTTAATTTGTACATAAATGATATAGGAAATGGCTTAAAGGGAGATATTCAGTTGTTTGCTGATGATAAAGTTGGGTAGCACAATAAAAAATCAAGCTGATGTTGAGAATTTGCAGGATGATTTAAATAAACTGGTAAAATAGGCAAAAGGTAATGGATGTCAGTTCAATGTGGAAAAGTGTAAAGTTATGCATTTTGGGATTAAAAGATTACCAGTTGTGTACTACATTGATGGAACAGTACTTCAAGAGATTGATGAGGCTACAGACTTAGGGGTGTTGGTGGATAGGGAGATGAAGTTCAGGGGACACATTGCTAAGGTGTCCAAGATTGCACATAGCTAGGATTACTTGGTTATTGAGGAACACACTAACATCCAGAAATAAAGAGGTTATTATTCCCCTTTATAAAGCATTGATACTTCTACATTTGGATTACCTCTGTGCTCAGGTCTGGTCACCTGGATTCCTTGGAGATGAGGAGGTTGGTGGAGAGGGTTCAGAGGAGAGTGACTAAGTTGGTGAGTGATGTAAAAAATGCTCCCTACATTGATAGATTGAGAGCTTGTGGATTGCAGAGGTTGGTTGATAGGCAGAGAAGAGGGGATATGATAGAAACATTTAAATTACTAAAAGGTTTTTATAAGATTGATGCAGAGGAAATGTTTCAGCTGTGTGATAGTGGTGGAAGAACAAGAGGTCATCCCCTGGAAATTAGGGAAAAGTGTGGTTAACAAGGGTGTGAGAATGAGGTTTTTCACCTGGAGGGTGGTAAATGAGTGGAATGCATTGCCTGACTCAGTTGTGAGTTCTTCGTCTGTAAATGAATTCAAGAACAGATATAGTTTGGGTCTCCCGCAATGAGTCTACTGACTCCATGGAGATACCCATAATAATAATAATAATTAAAATGCTTGCCAGCTAGAGAACAGAAAGTTAGTCTTTTTCCAGCTCTACCCCACTCCCCCCCTCACACAAATGCAAACTGTTTTTGAGGCACTAGGGTTTATGCAGCAGGTACTGATTAACTTGATAACATCCTAGTAACAAGTGGCAAAATTATTATTATTATTATTACATGACACCTCCAGGGAGTCCAAAGACTCATCGAGGGAGGGTACCTGCACTACAACTTTCTGTCTCTACCAACTGCATCTACACCAATTACTACCCACCACCACCACCACTAGATTTTCACAGACAATCACAAACATCCATGCCCACGGCAGGATTTGAACCTGCAGCCTTTTGGCTGGAGAGCAGATATGCTGACCGCTCGGCCAACTAGGCTGGCAAATATAAATATAAGTCAATAATTTTATTATTTTAGTATTTCACATAAGTATAAACTATTCTTAGCAAGTTAAACACAGTTTTTTAGAATGTGATTTAATCAGCAAAAAAGTTAAGGAAAATAGAGGAGACACCTGTTGTATTTTTTAAAAATTTATTTTATGGCAGCATCTTCCACATGAGATTGTTCAGTCTATAGCCTTAGTACCATGGATGGTCAAGGTGAGGAGATAGAAGAAACTTGCAAATGAACATTGGATTTTAATATTTATAGATTGTTCTCCTTAGGACACACTTAAGAGGGAAGAAGACTGTTCCAAAAGTCAACAACAGAAAGAATGAACAAGTGGAAGAAAAATTTGTTGTGTAAGGTTGAAGAACTGTGAAGAAATGTCAAAATATCTGCTGCATGTGTTTAACAGGTTTAAAAGAGAGTAGGATGCTCTCAGAGAGAGAGAGAGAGAGATAATGAAAATCGTAACTTGGAATGTAAGGAGTATCACTCACAAAGAAGAGACATTTGATGAACAACTAACCCAAGCCAGTGACAAGATATGTATAGTAATAGAAACAAGGAAAAAGCAAAAGAATACCAGCAGAGTAAAAAAGAAGAGCTAAAACAGGTATAATGAAAATGAAACACAAATCTGTGAAGAACAGTATTGTATATTAAGAGGTCACATTACAATGATTGGAGCCTATGCATCTGAAGAGAGGAAAGAAGACAGTAAAACCAGTTATATTTGAGGACACTAATCAAAAGGATACAGAATGTAAGAATATATTGATGATTTCAAATATAAATGATTAAATTTGCATCTTCCAGATATGCAACAATAACTGATTAGTGAATGGTGACTTAGTGTTACTTACTGCAACATGTCAATCAGAGAAAAAAGAATCTTCTCTGCTTAACATGCAGAGAAAATATTTCCTGCTAAACCACAGAACTAAAATTAATTCATAATTGCTAAAAGTGTAAATTACTAATAATTCATTATTGTTATTTTCTTAAATGTTATTATCAAACTGATGTGTTGATGATTTTCTTTTGAATATTATAGGTTCAGGCTTTCTTGATAATGTACGCCTTGAAACAGCTCAAAGAACACCAGCCGGCCAGGATGCAACTTGGATTGAAATGTGCACTTGTCCTGAGGGATATGTGGGTCAGTTCTGTGAATCTTGTGCTCCTGGCTACAGGCACGATCCATCCAGTGGAGGTCGCTTTGCTTTATGTGTGCCATGCAACTGCCATGGGCATGCTGAATACTGTGACCCAGAAACAGGTATATTCTGACTTGCATTTTAAAAATAAAGATTAAATTGTCGATTTTTGTATTTTATCTTTATTTAATTTAATTAATTTTTTGTTTTTTTTGAAAGAGAAAAATAGATAAACTGCAGGAAAGCACGGCATTTAAAAAGTGCCTCACAGCCATAATTCTAACCAATCCCAAATACTTGCTTAGTTTCATATCTGCTTAGTTTAATAAATTTAAATTTTCTCCTTAGGTAGGTGTATCTGTCAACACAATACTGCTGGAGACAACTGTGAGCACTGTGCTCTGGGATTCTTTGGTAATGCTTTATCTGGAAAAACCGATGATTGCCAACCCTGTCCATGCCCTGAACAAGGTGCATGTGTCATTTTGCCTGATGAAACTGTAGCTTGTCTTGAATGTCCTGCAGGTTATGCTGGTTAGTTCATGCTTATTTATTATTTGTATTTTTTTAGAGTTAAAAAAACAATTTAATTTATTTATAGTAATGTTACATTGGCTTGGTTTGCTTAGACTTAATTGCTAAATATGCTTTTCCTATTTTCTCAGGTAGAAGTTTGGAGTATTGTACATACTATCAACTATTGAGCATATTGTGCATTGAATATGTCACATAATGAATTTCAAGTTTTATTGGGAGAGATAACCTTGAAAATGACGAAATAAATATAATACAGTTAAACATTTAATACATAGTATGTCTGTCTGCATGTAGTAAATACATTTCTTAGAATATAACAATAAACAAAACAAACATAAAAAGATTAAAAAAAAAAAATCAGCTAATGCCTTTTTATTCCCGTATACGGGGAGTAGGCGAGATAGGGCATAAAAATGATGGAGGATCATTTTTATTTCTAGCACCAAACTGTTTAAATCATTTCTATTTCCTATCTATTTAGACAGATATTTTTTATGAATCATTTTTAGACTCTTGACACACATTTTTTTCTTACATAGGTACATAATCTGCATTCAGAATAATCAGAAATTTATGAACTTTATCAACAGAACTTTACTCTGCAATATTGGACAAATCAAAAGCCAACATTTGACACAAACGACCAGGACTCCTGACAACTTGTGTGATTTTGTTGCACAGCAACACTGCTCCACACACACACACACACACACACACACACACACACACACACACATACTGTGCACATCACTTGTGAGTGGTTGCTCTGTAATCATTCAAAAATTCTGCACCCCCCCCCAACCCAGACTTAGCTCCTTCAGACTTCCATTTGTCCCCCCCCCCCTCCACCTCAAGAAACACTTTTCCGGAAGCATTTCACTACAGATGAGGAAGGTCATCAGGTGGTGTGATGTTGGTTACTGGGTGCCCACACCCAAGTAACCAACATTGTTTTCTTCAGTACTGGCATTGATAAACTGATCTATTGTTGGAACAAATGCATCAATAAATTTGTAGATTTTGTGGAGAAGTAGTGCATCTTCACTTGGTTCTTGGCATATAATTTCGACTTCCTATTATTAAACATCTTCTAGAAAAAAAAATGTGTTACCTTGGAAACCTGGTTACTCCTTGGAAACCACTTGTCTTAGGGTGATTTAATAATGCCTACAACTGCTTGTTTAGCTTTCCATAAGAAATCTGCTCTTGGGTAGGACTTTAGTTTTCTTTTTTAATTCCAAAGGACTCTGTATATAGAGTGAATAACATATTTGGCAAGGCCACACGCACTGTTCAGTTTTATGGTGGATGTAATTTTTATATCCTTCAGTGATAGGTTAGGTTAGCTCAATATAGTCAAATCTTCAGTGAAGACATTTGTTAGGAATTTGGACTTGAGAATACACAACACTCTCCATAGTTTGAAGGAAAATAACAGGTGGAAAGGGAATCACATTTTCAGTACAATCAATTAGTACAAGGTTACTTTAAAAATAAATAATTAATAATGATAATAATAAATTTCAAATGTCTTCTTTCAGAGAGGAGGAAGACAGCCCTACAATTATTGATGATGTTGAAAATAGACCACTTGAAATTATTAGATATAAATGTAGACTTAATGGCTTGTATTTCAGTGGCATATGCATCATAACCCAAGATTTTGATAGTGAGAGATTTTTGACTTGGATGATGGTCCAACTGTGCATGTTTGTTTTCCCAAAGATTGAAAATTTAACTATTCCACCTGACTGAAGAAGAATCAGGCAATCTGAAAAAGACAGGTCAATACAGACAGGCAGAGGTTTTCTGTTTTGAAAGTCAATTGTATCTTTGGATAGACAGCATTAATCTTCACAATAAATATATCAAGTCCTGATATACAACTTGTCCACAGAGAAGATACCATCAACATACTTATACCAACTTGTTGGCTTAGAAAGAATATCATGGAAGAGATGATGCTCCAAATGTTTTATATAATAATTAGCAAGTGTTTGGGGAAGAGGACTTCCCATGGCCATGCACTCCATTTTTGTTGGAAATTTATCTGGACTAATAGGATAGCTGGAATGAATGATACTTTGAGAAAATCTTGTTTGGGCACATCCATAATTTCTCCAAATTCTGAACTTTCATATCTTCTAATTAATCATTGCTTTCTTGCTTCCAGAGGATGTATATGATGTTTACTGCATGTTAATAATTATTTTAATACTAGTTGAAATAGAGAAAATATTGTGGTCAGATTTTATTGTTTTTTTCAGCATCTCGCAATCTAAAATTGATGTTTCATGTGATACCTTCATTACACTTCTGTACTACTGGTAAATGAGTGCTGTTAAGCTAGCACTGTGTCATAGTAAAAGTAGTTTACTTTTAGAATTGCTACCTGAAAAAATATTTTACCACTTATATTAATTATTTCCTTTCTAATGACTTCATCATCATCATCATCATCATCAAATTCTTGCCATGTACCCTCAAGGGGTGTACAGGATATGATAGTACTACATGAAAAAAATTACATCATTACTACCTTCCTATCCAAATCAGTCTTACTTGTCAAGACTCCAACATTATCAGATCTTATATTTCTATCATCTAAGGCACTTTGTACCGTATCAATCCACCTATATCTTAGTCTTCCTCTGGGTCGTTTTACTGCCAACCTGGCAGAGAACATTTGTTTTGCTAATCTTTCCTCGCCCATTCTGTTTAGGTGACCATACTACCTGAGATTCTAATGACTTTACGTATGCCAAAATTGGGTGTTCTAATTATTTTTTCATGTATGCATTCAACTGGTTGAAGGAAATTAATATTTAAACTATTTTGTAATGTAATGTAATATATAAACTAGTTTGTACTATGATCACTTTATTATGAATTGTTTTAATAGAAATTTTATAATAATTGTATAAATAATTGTCATGTTCAGGCTTGTTATTTAAAAATAATGAAATAATAATTGCAATGGAGATTAATATTTCTTCAACAAAAAGTTTTTAATTTTTCAGTTTCATAAATTTGTTAATTGTTATGCACTTTATTGAACTGAATTATTTTTATATAGGACATAGATGTGATCTTTGTGTAGATGGCTATTTTGGGGATCCATTGGGTCTTCAAGGGTCTCCTTATCCCTGTAGATTATGTGAATGTAATAACAACATTGATCCTAATGCTATTGGAAACTGCAATACGTAAGTACAAGGTTGCTTTAAAAATAAATAATTAATAATGATAATAATAAATTTCAAAACAAATTTCCTGATACAAGAGCCATTGAGAGGCGATTGATGGACCAACAAAGATTTATTGTAAGAAACAGTTTCAATTAGGTTGAACTTGAAGAATTTCAAAGACAAATTGTCATGGAATCCTAGCAAGAACTTGAGGCAGTTGAAAGGCCTATGGGAGAAACACTTCAAGTAAATATCTTGAATACAGATAATCCAAATAATAACCAATCAGATCACTTAAATGTTATACAACAGTAACTTTGATGTATGATTTTAGAACACCAGACAAAGACAGTGACTGCTGACACGGAAACAAAGCTGAAGACGAGTTCTACCTGCAGTATTGAACAACATCAATTGGTAATAGAAACAATTCCTACAAAAATAGGTTCAGAGGAGAGTGACTAAGTTGGTGAGTGTTGTAAAAAATGCTCCCTACATTGGTAGATTGAGAGCTTGTGGATTGTAGAGGTTGGTTGATAGGCAGAGGAGAGGGGATATGATAAAAACATTTAAATTACTAAAAGGTTTTTATAAGGTTGATGCAGGTGAAATGTTTCAGCTGTGTGATAGTGATGGAAGATCAATAGGTCATCCCTGGAAATTAAGAAAAAGTGTGGTTAACAAGGTTGTGAGAACGAGGTTTTTTGCCTGGAGGGTGGTGAATGAGTGGAATGCATTGCCTGACTCAGTCGTGAGTTCTTCGTCTGTAAATGAATTCAAGAACAGATATGATAGATATTGTTTTGATAGTTTGGGTCTCCCGCGATGAGTCTGCTGACTCCATTGAGATGCCTGTAATAATAATAATAATAATAAATAGTTGTAGAAACAAATCAGCTCATGTACAGTGCTACAGTTGCAGTTACAAGACAACTTGGTTATACAATAAAACAAATGAATAAAAAAGAGGAACCCCAAAATGGAAATTACATTTGGAATCAAAAATGAACAAACTTCAAGTAGATGTTAACAATTTCAAGAATTTCAATTAAGGAAAACTTATACAGGAAATGATACAGGAAGAAACTTATACAGGAAGAGTAGTAAAGCGATACAACCTTGAAAAAAAATTAATAATCAAAATATCAGAAGAATTAAAACAAAGAATTGTGGCCACAGCAAAAAAAATCATTTGCTATGAAAACGGAATAAATCAGTATAGGCAAAACATTCAGTTCAGAACTAACCAGCATCAGTTTTACCAAAATATCGATGGTAATTCTGAATAAAATGTTGAACACCTACACACTGAAGTTCTGAAAGCAGCTCTGGGATAATCCAGAAGAACATAATAAAAATGATAACTGGATAAAAGATGTTCAAAAACAATTGAACTGTACTCAGATGGAAGACTTTGTCATGACCACAGAAATGATCGAAAGGCAAACAAAGAAAATGAAAAACTGGAGTGCAGCAGGAAAAGATGAATTGTATGGATTTTGGCTCAAATACTTGCCCAGTATTCATGCTCGACTGCACGAGCATTGGCTCAATAATTTGACAACCTATTACAAACAGGCTTAATTGAAGAGTGGATCACAAAAAAGGGCAGTTCTGATTTTGAAAAACAAAGAAAAAATAATCCACATTTAAGTTATTCACTGGACTTTTAGCAACTTCAATTAGTCAATATATATCACGACACCAACTTCTGCCTATTGAATAAAAGGGGTGTTGCAGAAAATCCAATTGTTAATTGACAAAATGATTTTGAAAAATTTGAAAAGACAAAAAGCCAACTTATATGTGGCATGGATTGATTACCAGAAAACAAAAACATCAGAAAATTCCTAGCAGCTGTCATAACCACATGGAAAACTCCATTGATAGCTATTAATGGCTATAAATACTATAGTCAATGAAGATAATCTGGGTACAGTGAATATCAAGAGAGGAATTTTCCAAGTGACTCATTATCACCTCTATTGTTCATCCTAGCACTGATTCCTCTAACATTAATTCTAAAGAAAACTAACTTCAGATACCAAACATCAAAGTAAACAGGAAAAATATTGCATTTGTTATACATGGATGATCTTAAATTGAAAATTCATTCAGAGAAATTGAGTTACTGCTCAATATAGTCAAATTTTCACTGAAGACATTTGTTTTGAATTTGGACTTGAGAAATACACAACACTCTCCATAGTTTGAGGGAAAATAACAGGTGCAAAAGGAACCACATTTACAGATGGAAGGAAAATTAAAAACATAGCACGAATCCTATAAATACCTAGGAATTCTTGAGGCGACGACATTTTGAGTTCAGAAGTCAAAAAGAAAAGTGTTTAAAAATAAACAGCATAAGTTATTTCTTTTTTGTGTTTTTTATTTTTATTTTAAGTGACAGAAGTTAGTGCAGCTACTATTGACATTACTGAAGAACACACACCCCACTAAGAGCAATACAATCCTTCCTACATAACGTTTGGATTCATGTATAAAAAGTGATTACCCACAATGTGTTGTTTGTTCAGAGGTTCTTTCTAATAATCTTGTGGTTCATCAGAACTTTAAAAGACATTTGCAAACAAAGCACCAGCAGTATCAGGTCAGACTATATTAACTAATTTTTTTTTTTTTTAATTTTTTAAAGCAAAGAGTATAACTTGAAATTTAAGTAAACATATGGTGGGCTGAAAACTGCAAAGAAACATGGAAAGAGCCCTTTTGGGAATACCCTGGTTAGATAAAAAGAATGATGCTTGATTAAGAAAACAAACAAAGGTAATGGACATTGCATTAGTAATAAAAGGCAACAAATGCACTGAGCAGGACATGTGATGAGATTGTCTGACAACAGATGGACAACGAAAACAACAGAATGAACACCAAGAATTGGTTATTGGAAACCAGGTAGACTAGTGGTAGGATGTGACAATGAGATAACAAGATGTTATGAACATTTATAGTGAGAGATGCACAAGACTGGCAAAATGTAAGAAGCATGGAGAGGCATTTGTTCAGCAGTGGACTGAAGAAAGCTGTTGATGGTGATGATGGGCTGAGGAACTGTGGGAAGGAAGGAAAGAAAGGGAGATGAGGGTAAAGATCTACTGTGCTTATACGGCGTGGCACAAAAAAATTTGTGCCATACCATGCAGGAATACCGTGCATGCATGCATGCATGCTGGCCAATGTCTATGAAGATTTATCCTTCCTCCATAATGTCTGGTTCTTGAATGAAGTGCATTTCCATCTAAGCAGTCATGTAAACAGACACACCTACAGGTTTCTCAAGACCTGAATTTGTCCAAGAGAAGCCTCTTCATGGCGAGAAGGTCACCACATGGTATACAGTTTTCTGCCATGGCATAATTGGGCCTACTTCATTGAAGAGGGTGGTGTAACCGTGACTTTGAATAGTGAATGCTACATCAAGAATGTGTTGGATTTGCATAGGATGTGTCATACAAAAAACATTCCATTTTGTGCACAGGTATTCCAACAGGATGGAGCAACCCATCACACATCATATGGTTTTAGAGCCTATTATCAGAACATTTCACCAGGAGGCTCATTTCGAGGTTCACAGAATTCCTGTATCCTTCACGTTCTCCTGATCGCGCATCACTTGATATCGTCATTTGAGGTATGTTGAAAGAATGGTATTCCACCATGGCCTGCCTTCAAACCTTGATGAACTAAGGGATAAAATTACACAACATGTTGAGCAGATGTCTCAACCCTTGTTCTCCAAGATGACAGAGAACCTTCGCATGTGCTATGAAACTTGTCTTGAAAGACAGAGTGCCCATTTTGAGCATGCAGTCTACCATTGTTAATGTTTTATTTGACCAAGATTTCACTGATAGTTGTGGATGTACATATCATCATGTGTAAACATACATTTCTTTGTTAATAAACCCGTTTACTCCATAACATATATCATTGTAGTTATTCATTACTGCTTTTTTTTTTTTTTATGTCATACTGTATATCAGTGCAAGGAGTATTAGGAATAAGGGTGCAGTTTCCTAACTTGATACAGTTAGTCTGCAAATCATTGGTATCAGTGAGACATGGTTAATGAAGGATGATGATGCACCCCCAGGAATAGAATATGATGACTATAGCATTTTTTGAAAGGCAGAAAAGATAAATGAGGAGGTGGGATATTACTGATGATTTCAGAAGAGATGTGTCCTCTCCATGCAGAACACCTTGAAGAAAGCAGTAGTGATAAAATAGTATTTGAGGCCATCTAGTGTGAGATAGAGGCCAGTAGGACAAAATATGCAGTTGGTTGCTGCTATAGACCAAGGAATGCAAAGGATGATGCAAATGATATGGATCAGCAAATAAGTTCAATAACTCGAGGATAAGTAATTATTATGAGGCACTTCAACTATAGGAACATAGACTGGAAGTAGAAAAGAACATGTGGGAGGAAGGAAATGGAATTAATGCAGTTAATAAGGAATAATTACCCATGACACTATGTGATGGAATGTACAAAGGATTTGAGAGTGCTAGATCTCATAATTGCATCAGAGCATTTGTCTATAACCAAGATGTGGCCAAATTGTTGAAGTGATCATGTGGTCTTACCTTACCTGAGAAGTGGCTAAATATATGGAATTTTCAGTTAAGAGGGAGTATATGTGAAATTACAGGGCTGGTAAATATGACAAACTCAGGGGATTGCTTGGAGCAGTGCCATGGCAGAAGAAACTGAAAGGCATGGGAGGTGACAAAGGAGTGTTTGAAAGAAGTAATAGCAGACTGCATAGCTAGAGTCAGGAGAATAAATCAGGTGAGAGATAAATGGAGAAATAGAATCATTAAGCAGGAGCTACAAAAAAAAAAGCAGAGGGGAGTCAAACAGAAAGGTGATTAACAGCACACATGAACAGTACAAAGCAGAGGCCAGAAGTGTGAGCAGTATGGTAAAGAAGGCAAAATCAAAGTATTAGCAGTATGCAGGCCAAAGGTAATCCCAAGGAGTTCTTTCTGTATGTGGAAAAGGAGAATGATTATGAAAGAATAATTTTAACAAATGCCAATGGTGGAGAGGTAACCGAAGCAGACAAAATAGTTGAATACTAAGCAATTACTTTTGCAAGAGCATATCATTCAGGTGAAGATATTGCAGTAACAAGAGAGGCAAGTAATATGGAAATAGAGATAGATGACCTGGAGGTACATAGGATATTATAGAACCTTGATGTAATTACAGCTATGGGATTAGATGGTATACCAGCTTGAGTAATTACAAGAAAGTGCTAGAGAATTGGCAGTGCCTATGATGATATTCTTTAATTTAAGTCATAGCTCTGGGTTGATTCCAAGGGATGGAAAGAGGAGAAAATAATTCCATTGCATAAAGAAAGCTCTAAGACTGAGTTAGAAAATTATTGACCAATCAGTATCTCAGGAGTGGTTGTCAGAGTATTGGAGAAGTTGGTTAAGCAGGTTGTGTATGATGGTTCAGTGTCTCAAAAAAGGTGGGTAGTCAGTGGCATGCCCCAGAGTTCTATTCTTAGGCCCCTTGCTGTTTAACTTGTTTTTAAACGATATATCAAGTGAACTGACTGGAGATCTACAGTTATTTGCTGATGATGCAAAGTTGGGAAGAATTATAACTAGCACTGCTGATGTTAAATCCCTTCAGGAAGATTTGAATAGACTTTACTTGGACAAAAGAATGGGGGGGGTTGTAGTTAGTGCTGTTTTCTCCCTGGTGCATGACACCAGAGTATACAGAGGATTTGAAATTGGAAGTGATCACTATTTAGTCTTCAACAGGATAAAATTGAATTTCATATTGAAAAGAATAAGATGTAAGAAAGTTTTAAAGTGAATAAAAGTTGAGCAGCTCTCAGATGTGAACTGTAGA
Source organism: Typopeltis vanoorti (assembly GCF_054136105.1). Taxonomy (NCBI): domain Eukaryota; kingdom Metazoa; phylum Arthropoda; class Arachnida; order Uropygi; family Thelyphonidae; genus Typopeltis; species Typopeltis vanoorti. Next base: position 14,199,442 of record NC_143563.1, read on the forward strand.
CTAAAATACACAAAGATTATTGAAGAAAAAATGAAAGAGTTTGAAAACAGGAATCAAACCTTGGAGATTCAATGGCAACCCTTGAAAAAAGCCCTGATTGATTCAGCTAGAGAGGCATGTGGTGAAGTTGTTTGCAAGGATAGAAAAATTAGAACTCCATGGTGGACACAGGAAGTTAAAGAGACAGTGAAGGAAAAGAAGAAAGCATATCAAAAGTTCCTGGCAAATAAGTCAGCTTGTGCTCTTAGAGAATACAGAGACAAATGCAAGAATGCTAAACACTGTGTAAAACTAGCTAAACAAAAATCATTTGAGGACTTTGGCAAGAATATAGCAAATAAATATCAAGAAGATCTAAATATAAGATCTGATAATGTTGGAGTCTTGACAAGTAACAGATGGATTTGGAGGAAAATTGTAGATAGGAAGTTAGTAATGATGTAATTTTTTTCATGTAGTACTATCATATCCTGTACACCCCTTGAAGGTACATGGCAGGAATTGGATAATGATGATGATGATGATGATATCAAGAAGGCGGCAGAATATTCTGGAGGTTGTTGAAGAAGCTTAGGAATGGAGAAAAGGGTGCTGTAAAAGGAGTTAGAGATGATAAAGATGAAAATGGGAGAAAAAGATATCCTTGAAGTATGGAGTAATTACTTTGAAAAACTGCTAAATGAAACAAGCAGTGATGACAGCACAGTGTTAAAAACACTGACCAGGCATGCAGCCAGGAATACATATCCATACTTGAAGTAGAAAAAGCCATCAAAGGCTTGAAATGTGGAAAGGCAGCAGGAGTAGATGATATTTGACCAGAAATGCTGAAGTATGGTGGTATAAGAGTCTTACAGTGGCTGCACTGCATAGTTCAGAAGGCCTGGACAGAGGGACGAATTCCCAAAGATTGTGGTAGAGCTATCATAGTACCCATATATAAGAAGGGAAATAAAACTGAATGTGAGAATTACAGAGGTGTTTCCCTACTGAGTGTTCCTGGCAAGATCTATGCAACTATACTTGAGAAACGATTGAGAAGAATTGTGGAAGAAAAGCTTGCTGAAGAACAAGCTGGATTCAGGCCAAATAGAGGCTGTCAGGATCAGATCTTCACTTTACGACAAATAGTTGAGAAAGCATGGGAATATAACAGAGATCTGTATTTAAGTTTTGTAGATTTGGAAAAGGCATATGACAAGGTGCCAAGAGAGAAGCTATTCAATACGCTACAGTTATATGGTGCCAATGGGGCATTATATCAAGCAATACTTAGTTTTTATTTGAGTTGTAAGTCAGCAGTTAGAATTGAAGTAAGTACAGGAAGATGGTTTAATGTTAAATCTGGTGTGAGACAAGGATGTACATTATCCCCTCTGTTATTCATTATCTATATGGATCATATTATGAAGGAAAGTGGTATTAAACCTGCTATCAAAATTGGAGATGTTAATGTCAGCTCTTGCTTTATGCGGACGATGTTATACTTCTAAATAAATCCACTACAAGTCTGCAAGATTCTCTGACTAAATTAAATAGCTGTTGTAATAGATATGGTATGAAGGTCAGCAATAAAAAGACAAAGACAATGAAAATAGGTAGAATCATTGAAAATGTCAACTGTTTTTGAATGGAGAACCTATGGAACAAGTAAAACATTTCAGCTACTTAGGCACGATTTTTACTGAAGATGGTAAATTAAATATAGAAATAGACAACAGAATCAGCAAAGCTGGTATGGTGGGAAGTCAATTGAATAAATTCATATGAAATAAGAGAGAAATTAGTCAGAACACTAAATTAGCTGTATACAAGACGGTGTTCAAACCAGTTTTAACTTATGGATCTGAGAGCTGGGTCAGAAGTAAAACACTTGACCAAAGACTAGAGACCACAGATATGCGAGTCCTGAGAAAGATTATAGGCATGAACACATGGCATCAATGGCAATATCATATTAAAAATGAAGATATTAGGAAAGAACTTGATATTGTCAACATCCAGAATGCATTAGCAGAGCTAATCTCAGGTGGTATGGTCACTTAAACAGAATGGGCGAAGAAAGATTAGCAAAACAAGTGTTCTCTGCCAAGTTGGCCGCAAAATGACCCAGAGGAAGACCAAGATATAGGTGGATTGGTACGGTACAAAGTGCCTTAGACGATAGAAATATAAGATCTGATAATGTTGGAGTCTTGATAAGTAACAGACTGATTTGGAGGAAAATTGTAGATAGGAAGTTAGTAATGATGTAATTATTTTCATGTAGTACTATCATATCCTGTACACCTCTTGAGGGTACATGGCAGGAATTTGATGATGATAACTATATTGATGGTGCTGTACTCTAGGAAGTGGATGAGATTAGAGATTTGGGAGTGATGGTTGACAGTAGACTGAAGATTAGAGGGCATGTTGCTAGTGTTGCAAAGGCTGCACATCGTAGTGCTTCTATGATAAGAAGTACTCTAACATGTAGGAATAAGGAAGTGGTTGTGCCACTGTATAAGGCACTGGTCAGACCTCACTTGGACTATTGTGCTCAGATCTGGTCACCTGGTTTTCAGTGTTGGAGACATTGGAGAGGGTCCATAGATCAGTGACTAAGACAATATCAGGAGTTTGGAATGCTGGCTATGGAGAAGGGTTGAAGAAATGTGGATTACAGAGTTTGGTGGATAGGAGGAAGAGGGGTGATATGATAGAGACATTTAAGTTAGAGGATTTTATCAGATTAATCCAGAGGGGATTATAAAAAGAGTAGAAGGTAAGAGGGGAAGAATCAGAGATCATTTGGAAGTTATATAAAAGTGTGGTGAATGGGGTGTGAGGAGTAGATTTTTTACATGGAGAATTGTCAGTGAATGGAACACATTACCAGACTGTGTTGTTAATGCAAGGAGTGTTAAGGATTTTAAGATTCTATATGATAAATATGTTGTCAGTTGGATGAACCTCCCATGATGAGTCTGTCGACTCCATGGAGTGTATAATAGTAACAATAATAATAATTTATATATATGTGCGGGCCTAGTTGGCCGAATGGTTAGCCTATCCGCTCTCCAGCCAAAAAGGCTGGGGGTTGAAATTCTGCCGTGGGCATGAATGTTTGTGATTGTGAAAATACTAATGGTCGTGGTGGTCAGTAGATGGCATTGGTGTAGATAATGAGGTTCACTGTAGTTGATGGACTGAGTGGTGGAGTGGGTGTCCTCCCTCGATGAGTCTTTGGACTCTCAAGGGAGGTGTCACATGATTATAATCATCATCATCATCATGAGTATCAAGGATTTAGGCCTAGCATGGCCTGTTCCAGCCTTAGAAGTCATCGTTGAATCGTTTAAGAAGACATCCTGGTTTTCTTTTTCCTAATGGCTTGTACTTGTATTAATCATAATAATATTTTTTTTTGTATTTTTCCTTTATTTTTTACATAGTGCAGAGAAACCCTGCTCTAGAGACCAATTAAGCAACTTTTTCAAGCCATTTCAGGCCTCTAATAAATGGGGTGGTGATCTCACACTGTGCAATTACTTTCATCCCCACCTAAAATTGTTTTTATTGATTTTATCTTAAATTTTATCCCAAATTTTCCATCAACCCCTATCCTCCCCCTTCCCTTAGTTCCTTTTGTAAGTTGGCAAACTGTGGACTGACAGGAAGATAAACCATCATTTGCATGGTGAACATAAAAATACATCTGCAATCACAACTATGGTCAATCTGGTCTTGAAGACTATGATCTAGACAAGGCATGTCAGACTCGTTATCTCCAAGGGCCAAATTAAGAATTACATCAAGCTGCGGGGCCGCAACAGAAAAAAAGTCTCAAAATAAAGAGGAAACAGATTTTTTAATATTAACATTAGAGTATATAAGTACAAAATACAACCATGTTACAAAAATACATATAAAATATAAAATTTACATATTTAAATAAAATTATACATATCATTTTTTTGAAACTTGACAACGTTTTTTCATTAACGAAATCTTCAAAATTTGGTTGAATTTGTTGAGCTGTAGTTATTTTCAATATTGCTTTCAAATGTTGATCTGTTAATCTTGATCTCTCTGCAGTTTTATTATTCTTTAAAGTTGAAAATAGTTATTCGCATAAATATGTGCTACCAAACATAGATAAAATACACCTAATTGCATATAACACATTGGGGTATCGATCGACTGGTAAATAATTATACAACTTTGGAATTCCAACATCCATATATTTTTATTTCAATAATACGGAATCACACTGAATTTCGATTAATTCCAACTGTAAATTGTTATCAACAGTTTCAACATCAATTGATAGAGGAGAAGTAAATAGGTGAAACTGATTTTCATATTTCTTAAAATGTAAAAATCTTCTTTCGAACTTCATTTGATTGGCATATTCTGAAAATTACAATTTCGGTGATTTTTGTAATAATGATTGACAACATTCAAAATGGGATAAATTTTCTTTTTGAATTTATTTTTGCCAAAGTAATAATTTCTGTTTGAAAATGTTAATATTGTCAAATAACATGGTAACTACTTGATGTTTGCCTTGTAGCTTAAGATTAAATTAACTAAGGTGACTTGTAATGTCAGCTGAAAAAGCCAGGTCCTTTATCCATCGATCATTTTTTAATATTTCACATTTGTAATTTTTCTATTCTAAAAAAAATGGTAATTTCGTCTAGCAATTCAAAGAATTGCTTTATGACTGGAAAGCCATCTAATTTCTGTATAATAAGGTAGATTGCTATATTAATTTTCTATATCTTCTAGAAAGTTATTAAATTGGCAATGATTAAGCCCACGTGCATGAATATAAGTTACAATTTTACTGACTTTTTTTTTAGGACATGTCCAATATTTAAAATTTTGGAGCATAGTGTTTGATGATGAATAATGCAATGAAATGTTGAAAATTATTATTACCTTGTTCTTTGCATTTTTCTTTTAAATTTGTAATGACTCCTTTAACAACACCAGTCATGGCAGCAGCACCATCAGTTGCAAGACAAACTAGTTTTTTAACGGTAAATTGTATTCATTCAAAACTTCCATAAGGGCATCAAAAATATCAACTCCAGTGGTTGTATTGTGCATAGGAATAATTTCTAGAAGTTCTTCACTTACTTTTAAGTTCATATCACATCCACAAATGAAAACAGCCAGCTGAGCGATATCCCGTACATCTGTACTTTCGTCAATTGCAAGGGAATAGGTCTGAAATGTTGGAATTATTGATTTTAGTTGATTCCTTAAGTTCCTGGCTATATAATCAATTCTGCTAGCAATGGTATTTCAAAATAAGTTTATATTTTTAAATTCTTTAATTGATCAGGACGCAACACTTCAACTGCTTTAATAATACATTCGCGAATAAATTCTCCTTCAGTGAATGGTTTCGACTTGCTTGCAATTAATGTGGTACTGTAACTGGTTTTACCATAGCTCTATTATCTTCAATAGGTTTGGTAAATACACTTTGTTGATTTTGAAGTGTCAACTTTAATTCTGACAATTTATCTTCACAAAGTTTCGCAACATATTTTTCATAGTTTTCTTTATGATTTGTATCGTAATGCCTTTTAATATTATATTCTTTGCAAACTGCAATAGAGTTTTTACATATCAGGCATAATTTGTTGTTTTTTTTCCCTTGAATACAAAAATATTGTAACTTCCATTTTTCTTGAAAACTTAATCGTTTTTTACTCATACTGGTTGAAGGTTTCGACATTATTTTTATAAATTCTTTATTAATTATAAAGAAAACACTACACTTTCTGATGACTTGAAAATTGCTAATGGCTAGCCTCCGATTGCTGTGGTCAGTGGATGTAGCTGCTTACATTGACTTGCTCGGTAAAATTCGATATTTATGGAGTGGTGTAACAAGATTTTTTGAAATGACAAATAGAAATTATTTCCTTTAGAAATTGCAGAGTAGTTTGGCATATAAAATAATCTTAAGTCATCATCATCATCATCAAATTCCTGCCATGTACCCTCAAGGGGTGTACAGGATATGATAGTACTACATGAAAAATTTACATCATAACTAACTTCCTATTTACAATTTTCCTCCAGATCAGTCTGTTACTTGTCAAACACGAATATTATCAGATCTTATATTTCTGTCGTCTAAGGCACTTTGTGCCCTATCAAACCACCTATATCTCGGTCTTCTTCTGGGTCATTTTCCTGCCAACCTGGCAGAGAACACTTGTTTTGCCAATCTTTCCTCGCCCATTCTGTTTAAATACCACCACCTGAGATTTGCTCTGTTAACGTATTCCTGGAAATTATAAAATGATGGTACAACATGACAAAATAATTTTAAGTGAATATGTTTATTTAAATAGGTGTTGTCAAAAGTTAAATAACCATATTGGTTACAAAGTTTGGTGGGCCACATGTTACTTGTCGGCAGGCCATGTGTTGGACATGACTGATCTAGATAATACTCATAGAATTAATTAAAAAAAGAAAAAAAGCCAACTATGCTCCATCAGAAATCAGCCCAATCTGAATAAATACAGATGCATAAAACTCCAAAAGATGGGAAACATTGGGATCTCAGTTTACAACAACTGCCTCCAACAGGTGCCACACTGTTATGACTCTAGTTTTTGTCTACATGTTTTACTTACTTTGTGTTACTTTCAGGTGTGTATGTAACAAGTTTCATACTGTTCTACCTGCAGATGTCCCTGTGACTGAGATGAAATATTGGACGTTTTAAATAGTAATTTTCATCCATTCTCTGTTTTATTCTATTAAGCTCCACCGTGACATGAATTCCTTTCAGCAGTTAAGCCTTAATACATGGATTGAAATGAAATGCTCTTTACTTTTTTAAGAATAGAGTTTGTGTGGGTAAGAATAAATGGTTAGTTACTTGCACTTCTGTTTGTTTATTTGAACAGGCTTGTTTAGTACTGACTTTCACTTGTAAGAATAAGTTAATGAAATACAAGTTCCATTTTAAGTCATGAATTTAAAATTTTCTTTGTATAATATATAATATTTTTATTTAATCTGAGATAATATATAAAATACATAATGTGTGAAATTTTTATGCAATATGAAATTTCATGAAAATATGAATAAAAGTTTCGAGTTTCAATTTCCTGCTATTTGCCTATAGGACTACTGGTGAATGTCTTAAGTGTATCTACAATACTGGGGGAAGGTACTGTGATAACTGTTTACCTGGATATTATGGAAATGCTTTAGCACTGCCAAAAAGTGACTGTAATGGTAAGTTTAAATTGCTTATGAAAAGTAATTAAAATTTAATTATGTCTAGAAGGTTATAAGCATTACTTAATCATAATTCTTTGTTTTTTGTTTATTTTTCTCATATCTTAAAACACCTGCAATTTCTTATTGAATCAACAATATGATCAGAGTAACACTAAGAGAATTTTGTTCCAAAAATAATACTCCTTGTATTCATTGATGCTGATCATACTCCAAACATATATAGTACAACACTAGACACATTTCATGTCTAAAGTTGTGTTTCAGTAGCAGGTGGGACTGATATAGGATAACCTCTTTCTCCTCACTCGAAAAAAGCACTTATTGCAGCTGCATGAAACCAACAGTTTTTCTATGTTATGAAGATGATATTTTTATTATTTGGCCTAGAGACATTATATACTTTTCTAGTGCATTTAAACAACCAACTTCAAAATTCACTTTACCACAGAAAAAGAAACTAACTCTCTCCTTCATAGACACACCGGTGTGATGAATATCAAATGGTTCATTATCCTTCTTAGTTTATAGAAAATCCACACATATGGGAATGTACATAAGTATTCACACCACCATCACCCATGCGAACAGTATGGCATCCTCAAAACACTTGCAGAGAGCCAATGACAAGCTTTGAAATTGAACTCACCTTTGCAACACTTTTTAGCCAGTGGTTGCAATCCCTATAAAATAAACAAAATACTGCATGTCCCCACATCCATCATCCCAAACACAAGATTACAACAGAATATTCCTATTCCTAATGTTCAAAGTATATCTAAAAGGAAAGCTGAAGTTCTCCACAAACATAATCTTCAAACATAATCACTGCCTTCAAACCACATATTTGGCTAGCTACACTAGTTACCATAAATTAAGGATCAAAGAGAAAAATCGTGATAATTCAAAATCTGTATGATAAATTTTTATGTGGTTCAGTAAAAAGCGGTGTGATATGAAATGTGAAAGAAAGCCACAAAAATTGTAAACAAATAGTTTAATTCAGTAATATTTTAGTATAATAGAACATATAAACACTGGTTAAAAAACAAGAAGAATATGATGTTGTAAAAGATCCTCAATAAGGAATCTAGTCACACCTCACAACTATGTTTCATTCTGTTTATAATGATGTCCAGCAGTTCAGTTGGTAATAGCAACCATTGCTCCTGCAAAACTCTCTTACGTTCCTTAAGTTTTGGAGAAGGGGGAGAGCATCCCAGATATGCTCAATAGGATTAACATAGGACAAACAAGTGTCTAAGATCTTTCCTCTATAAATTGTAGCATTCGTGGTTCCACTAGGAAGCACATACAGGTTGGTGTGTCCACCCAATAAGATGACTGTCCAACCCATCACACTAGCTCCACCATGTGTCACTTTCACATATATTAGAGGATGATAACATGTCCCTAGTTATCTCTACAAAGTGATGCCAGCATACTCTGATCTAGAGAGAACCAGGGACGTGTTATCATCCCTCTAATATCCATGAAAGAGGCACTGATGGTGGAGATAGTGTGATGGTTTTGGGGAGGCATTTTGTTGGTCAGATGCACTGATCTGTATGTGCTTTTCTGCAGAATCAGGAATGCTGCAACTTATAGAGACAAGGTCCTGGACCCCTATGCTTGTCTCTGTGTGGGTGTGGTAGGGAAAACATTTATCTTACAAGGAGATAGTGCTCTTCTTCAGTGAGCAAAGCTCATGGACCAATATCTTTATGTATGAAGGGACTGTTGTGTCTATGGATTGGCCAGCCAGATCTCCTGACCTTAATCCTATTGAAGATCCTAGTCACACCTCACAACCAGTGCGGCGCTAGGGTCTTTGCCGCCCACATGCAATTTCTATCTAACCGCTCCTGTAACAATCCGGGTGTGTGTGGTTCTTCTACAATAATAAAAATTTAAAATATTTGAAATTGCTTAAATAAATTTTGACAGAACAGCCACACATTGGTTCACTAAATGTAACGAACCGAGGATGTTGACTAGGCAGGATAATCGTTAAAAACCCGAATATTCAAAAAATTCTCAAAAGTTAGAGCAAATTTTAATAAAGCCACTTTACTTTAATCGTTGAATATAATGATACAGGGATTATAGCCTTCTCACCGATCCGAATCGCTAACAAAATTAAAATGAATTTTAATTAAAGTTAAAATTTATTTGAACTAAAGTTTAAAAAATTCTTGCATTTTACTAAATTCTTAGTAATGTGTAAAATTTTTTTAATAATTTTTATAATTGGAACTATCTTTTAGGAAAATATATAAAAGAAACTCAAGATAAATGAGAAAATAAGAAATAATTAGAACATTTAATATAAGTATTCAAAAAATAAAATCTTTACAGAATAACAGAAAATAAATTAATTTACATACTTGAAATTTTTTATTAAAATTTTAGGGTTCTTGATTTCATATTCACAAAATTGGAAATAATGGTCTTAACATCTAATTCTGCACATATATCATTTTCAATAGCTATTAATGGCAAACTAACAAGTTTTTTTGTGACATTCTTGTTCTTAAGTAGGTTTTAATCAATTTCAAATTGGAAAAGGAACATTCACCGCTCGCTACACTAACAGGTAAGGTTAATGGTATTCTTAAAGCAATTGAAAAGTTAGGAAAGATAAATTATTGGACACAATAAAATTAAGAATATGGAAAGGGTTTTGAATATTTAAATTAACCTTCCGAAAAATATCCTGGAAAGCACATAACTCGTCATATAGTTCTATTGCATTTACATCTTTATTGTCACCATCCTTCAAGAGAATCTCTAAATTGTCACAATTTTTTCGTAAATCTTCATTATTAATTTGTAGTAATCTATACAATAAATTGAAATTATCATAATATGTTTTTAGTTGTTCAAAACGTTCTATTAACATTGCAACGTCTAGAAGTATATAAAACACATTCATTCTAAATTTATCTTCTGGCAATTGTGACGTTTCGTCATGATGCTCATAGTCAAATTGTCTTGTCTACTTTCGTCATTGAACTTCCGTACCAGTTTTAAATTCCTGTTCTCCATGCAGTGCGATTTAAACGACACTTACTCTTTATTGCATGGTTTTATTATGAGTAAACAGTAGAGTGCTATTAACTAAATAACTCAGTTTAATAAGGTTGTCGAAGAAACATCTTATGACTCCATCCACCTCTTCACTCAGTTCTTTTGCCGTTTTTAGAACTTCTTTAAAATTTGTATCTGATCGATACTCTCATAAGAATATTTTTAAATTTTTGATAGATTCTAAAGCAAGTGTAATGTTCATATTTTTGTCATGAAGCATTTTACTCACAGGCTTTATTCTGTTGAGTAAATCATGCCAAATTATAAGAGAGCAAATAAATTTGTAGTCCTTTATTTTAGCATATAATGTTTGTGCTTCATGCTGAGTTTCTTTATTAAAATTTTCATTATTTAAAATTTCAAAAAGTGCATCATAAATTTCTCCTAACTGATATCGTAGAGAAGGATTGCATTAATTTTACTTTCCCATCGCGTTTTTGATGGCTGTTTCAATGTTAAATTTTTTACCAACTTTAAAAGGATTGCCCAACATTTGTAAGAGAATGAAAAGAATTTGTGTATTTCTTGAATAATTACAAAGAAACTAATTGTATCTGCATTCACTTTGGCTGCATTGTTAATGATTAAATTTAGAGTATGAGCAGCACATGGCACATAAAAAGCTCGAGGATTTTTGTTCAAAAGCAAATTTTGGAGCCCATATTTTTTCCCTTTCATATTTGCCCCATTGTCATACCCTTGACCTCGCATGTCTTCAATGGGAATGTTCCATTTTTCCAGTTGTTCCATTATTGTTGTATATAAAGCACGTCCTGTGGAATCTGATACATCTGCAAAACCTAAAAGGTTTTCCCTGATCTTGAAAATTCCATTGTCACAGGAAACAAAGCGAATAATAATGGTCATTTGTTCTGTTTTACTTGCATCAGGTGTGCAGTCTAAAATTATGGAATAATATTTAGATTTTCGAATTGATAATAAAATTGTATCCCTGATTGCATTACTTAAAGTTTCCAATATTTCATTTTGACTGTCTTTACTCAAATAGTGTACTTTATTGTTTCCTTGTAGGGCCCTTTCAACATGATTTTCCATAACAGGATCAAGCTTTGCAAACAGTTCGACTAATTTTAGAGAATTGCCATTATTCCTTTCATATAATTTATCAGATGATCTGCAAAAAGCTAAATTTTGGCTACCAAGGAATTTTTATAATTTCAATTAAGCATTCTAAAACACTCGTCCAATGTTTCTTCATGTATTTCATACATGATCTGGCAACCAATAGTTTTGTTTTTTAAATTTTTATCAAGTTCCTTTCATTTTAAGAAATTTTTCATGTGAGTTAAACTAGTCTCATGTATATGCAAAGTTGTACTTACATTTCTCCAATCGTTATAACCTTCTACAAGACTACTTAATTCAGCAGGTGCGAAAAGTTTGCAACAAACACAAAAAATAGAATTTAAAGTTTCTGAATAAATGAGCCACGTTCTTGGCACAAGCTCCCCGTTTTCCATTTTTCTATTATAATACGTGTCACCAAATTCACGACCATATGTATCTCTGGGATATATTATATTTTTCTTTTGAACAGGCCCCATATCAATTAAAAGAACTCATAATTTTTCATCAATATTTCCCCATTCACCTGAGTCTTCTAAATTTACAGAGACTAACAATATGTTAGTTTCGTGGTCAACTACAACTAAATCTTCTAACTGTTTTTCACTTAAATCCTGCGTCTTGTTATTTTGTTCAATCGTTGCAATAGTACTTTCATGCAAGCTGGATGATGTATCAACTCTGATTTCTGATCTATCGAGTTGGTTACAATTTGCATCAGAATATTTTAATATTTTAACAAATTTATTAAGAACCCCAGTTTGTTTCTTAATATCTGCTTCTTTCGCAACATGATGCTTACGATTTTGTGCACTGGATAACTTTTTAATTTTTGATTCCATTTCTATTTTATACCCACAAGAAATTCTTACACAACACGACACAGAGACGAAACAATAGTTCGCAATACTGCGCTACTGTCAGTAGCCTACTGAGATGGTACTGTTGTAAATCTACTGTTGCTATCCTGTCATTACTGTGACATTGTAAACTTTTATTATTATTTAACTTTGTATACTTGTAATTTCTATTAATTACTTGTTATGTCTTTTTTCTTTACTTTATACTTTATTCTTCATTATTCTAATGTAGCTGTGCATGCTCTCTCTCTCTCTCTCTCTCTCTCTCTCTCAGAATCTCTTGTTTATATTATTACGTGCTATGTTTACAAGAAAGTCAAATAACATTTATTTACATTACTATGAAATGTACACGAATTTAAACATCAGGGAGATTGCTTTTTCTATCCTTCTATAAAAACTAGCAAAATTTAGAACCTTTTTTCTTCAACTTTAAATACTTTCGTTAACACAAAAAGTTATCTACTCTCAGTTTACAAATTTTACTTATTAAACTCCAAGCTTACTCGCAAAGAGGTTACCTAAATCTCTCTGTTAAGTTATCTTTACAAATTTGATATCAACTTCTAACATACCAATTGATTCTCTTAAGGACACTTCTTAACCTTATTAAACATATATCTTAAAAGTCTTTCTAATACAACTATAAGAGGAATTATATAAGAGTTTTGAACTTTCAAAGGCTCTGTATCTCACAATCAGTCAAAAGTCTTTCACTAAAAGTTCTATGGCAATTCTTTCATCTCGGATCTTCATCTGGAATTTTGGCTTTGGCTATATCTCATCGGGAGCGTAGCGGGACTACAGATCCGAAAAAATGTTATTCTCCCATGGCGAAAAGAAAAACTTACGAGCGAAGGTACTTCGGGAAATTTGCCTCGCCTTTTCTCCTCTACTTGGGCTCGCCAAAAATGCCTGGATGACTGCCGTCTCAAGTAGCTTGAATTGCCGCCTCTAAGAAACTGAAAATGCCGCCTCCAAGATGAAACTGCCATCAACTGTCAATCAGCATCCCTCTCCTGACTGGAAACTTTTCTCTTCTACGGCATTTGGGAGTTCTCCTTTTAGCAATTTGAAAGCCCTAGAGAATATTTGGCCTAGAAGTCATTTCTCTCTAGCGACGTCTCGAACCAAGAAGCTCCTTTCTGGAAGCAGAATCCTCTCTCAACCAACGTCTGGATCTGGGATGCTCTCTGACGATGTCTGGAACTGAGCAGCTCTGTCTCTCTTTGGCAGTGTCTGAGACCGGGCAGCTTTAGCAATGTCTGGAACCGAGCAGCCTCCTCTTTGACAGTGTCTGGAACTGAGCAGCCTGTCTCTCTGTGGACATCTTTGGAACTGGGCCCCCTCTACTTCTGCAGCAATCTCTGGATCACGGCAGCCCCTTCTGTTTGCTTCAGTTCCTTTTTATTATGCCTCCTCTGAGACCTTGCATGAAGTTTGGCAACCCCCCAAATAATCTTTATGATTCTTTCATCTTAAGTTTCAAGTTTGGCACACCTTTTGTTCTCCTCCACTTTCTTTTAATTGTAAGTTGCCGGCCATCGGAAAGTTATTTAAACCTTTCTGATTGACTTAGCAGATGTTTACACTTAGAGCCTGCAAGCCTTTCTCATACAAACAAATTTTAATAACAATCTTTCTAATGCCGCCATGTAGATCTATTACATGCAGCTTCGTCGATAAAAACATTGCTTTTGTTTTTAACACTCTAACATATTCTTATTAAAGCAGTATATACAGTTAACTTCCAGAGTGTTATTAGAATAACATCTAAAACAAGCTATACAGAGACGAACAAACTTTATTTTTACAATATTCACATGGGACTTAACCTAAGTAAACAATCGAATGTAATGTGCTTTGGAATATTTAAGCTACAATCGAGTTTTTACAGTACTATATGATTGGTTACATAGCAACAAATGTTTTGTATGAAAATTCGTTTCTGCGCATAAAAATTCACCTTTTCACTTAATATTCTGCTGCCAAGCATTTAGCCTGCTCTTGATGCAAAATTGTAAATAGCCGGCAATATACAATTTTTTAAAAATTTGTATTCGGTGTATCCAGCCTTATTTATTTTAATATTGATCATTCTAAGAATTTTTTTGTTTTTATGATAAAAATTTTGTTTCTTAAAAATGAACCTATGAACTGTGCCCCAGCGGTGGCGCTCCCTATGTAGCGCCCACCGCATGCTCTGCATGCCCGCTTCTGCCGGCCCTGCTCACAACTATGTTTCATACTGTTTATAATGATGTTCAACAGCTCAGTTAGTAATAACAACCATTGCTCATGCAAAGCTCTCTTAAGCTCCTTAAATTTTGGAGAAGGGGTGGGGGAGCATCCCAGAGCTTTGCAGGAGCAGTGGTTGTTATTGCCAACTGAGCTGCTGGACATCATTATAAACAGGGACAAGTATGAAGCATCACTGTACGAGGTGACTACACTTCTTATAATATACCTATCTGTTATTAAATTAAACTGTTTACAATTTTTTGTGGGTGTTTCTTTCACATCTAATGTCATACTGCTTTTCACCAAATTGCATAACAATTCATATGGTTTTTGAGTTATCATGATTTTCCTCCTTGTTTAGAGCCTTTGTAGCTCAGTTGGTATAGACGAAGCCCTTTTGTCGGAAAGACCTGGGTTTGATTCCCGTCCATGATGGAGGAACCTTTATCTGTTCTATTTCAATGAAAGGTGAGTTAAGGGAGTAAGTAAGTAGTGTGTGGGGGGGGGGGGGGGGTTCACCCAAAAACTCAGGTTTTTCATCTCCCAGAATAGGCAAACTGGCCTTGTGAACACACACATGGATTACAGTCATGAATACTTAAGATCCTAAGTATTCCTGACTTGTAGGCCTGATTTGTCAGCTATGATGGTCCCAAGCCCAGATAATATTAGGGGGGGGTGATTGAGATGGTGCCATGCCTCCCAGCAAAAGGGACTCACGGCCATTGTATCATCATATGAAATATATATATATATCCTTCTTGTTCCTTAATATATTCAGTCTAGTGTATTTTCATCCATTCTTCTAAGGATCATCTTCATCCTCTTTCCCATCCTGGAGTGTATTAAGTTCCCTGTGCCTACAGCTCGGCTTATTTTTAACAGATTGGTAAATCTGTTAACATCCCCCCAGCACCGGCTCGAGCAAATTTTTGAGTGTCGGCAAGATTTTTTTTTCTGCCCTTCGGTCAAAATTGTATATGTACAGGGTGTTCGGGATAAATTTGACATATTTATAATTAATTATATTTTTCCGTAAGTTACATGTATTAACACACACTTCTCTTCATTTAAAAGTTTGGACCCTTCTTCATTCATATACAAGATGTCAGAAAGGATGGATAGCTGGAACCCACCTGAATCATGGAAGAGAATAACTTGTATTATGATGATTCGTGCCCGCCATCAAAATAAGGATATTACGACTGCTGCCCAATGCTCCCTGAATACAGTAAAAACAATCAGGCATGAACTAGAGACTTGCAATGGTGACTACGAGGATGTAGCAAGAAGAAAGATCCCTAGCAGACGATCTGATTGCGTTCGTACAGCAGAATTCCTCGCAAATCTGCAGGAACAGGTGTTGAAGAACCCTGGCATTGGAATTCGGGCTTTGTTCGTGGAGTTGCTAACTGTAGTCAAGCCCTGGATAACAAGGGTAGCCAATGGTAGGCCGTATGTATGGCAGCAGGATTCGGCCCCTTGCCACACCTCTGGGAAAAGTCAAAAATGGTTGTCTGAAAATTTCTACGACTTCACCAGTCCAAATGTTTGGCCTCCAAACTCCCCAGACCTTAACCCCATGGATTATTTTGTATGGGGCGCAGTTGAAAAAGACACCAATCGCACTTCTAGTAATACAAAAGCCCAGTTAATGGATAAAATTAAAACAGTTTTTGCGGCCCTTCCCAGGGAGACTGTAGCATCAGCTTGTTCGAGGTTCCGAAGCAGAATTGAAGCTGTGATCGATGCTAATGGTGGTTATTTTGAGTAAATCTTGTTGATAGTATTGTAATTAACTCTGCCTGTAATGTTTTTTTGTCAATTCATTAAATTTAATAGATACAAAGAAGATTTTCTTTTTCCTTACGAAACTGTCAAATTTATCCCGAACACCCTGTATATATAAAAATTATATATATATATATATATATATATATATATATATATATATATATATATATATATATATATATATATATGTTAAAGATACCAAGTATTTTTAAACCTGGTTTTTCTACATATATATATA
The DNA here is from genome assembly GCF_054136105.1 of Typopeltis vanoorti. Lineage (NCBI taxonomy): Eukaryota > Metazoa > Arthropoda > Arachnida > Uropygi > Thelyphonidae > Typopeltis > Typopeltis vanoorti. The sequence goes on from NC_143563.1 coordinate 14,216,014, forward strand.
TATATATATAGTGAATAAATAAATAATAAATAAATAAAATATTTTTGCATTTATTATATAATGAATACATAATTTTAACACAATTTATAAATATTACATAAATCACATTAAATGACAAAAGAAATATGAAGAAATCTAAATTAAGAATTAACAATTTTAATTAAAAAAAAGGAAACCTTTCTAGCCTTAATTTTGACAAAAGACTTTATTACTTCTTTTAGATCTAATGTCTTGGCTATGTCACTTTCAATAGATAAAGTGGTTAAGCCATATAATCTCTCTCTTGGGACATTGCTGACCTCAAATAATTTTTAATAAGTCTTAATTTAGAAAAACTGCACTCTGCACTTGCTTCGTAGTGATGTGTACACATTAGGAAAAAGACTTATGCAGTTATTTTGCACAAATATGATTTAATACTTCTTTGGGAGAATAATTATATGATATCTTCCGAGACAATATTTTTAATTCATCTAATAACCTATTGCTGAAATATCTTTTTCATCACCATCAGACAGAACAATTTCTAAGTCGAAACAAGTTTTTTTTTACTGTATCATTATCAAATTTTAAGTTACCAATGTTAAAGAGAAACCCAAAAATTGATTCATATTTATTTAGCTGTTCAAATCTCTCAGTAATTGATGTTATTGCTGAATCAAGAATTACATTAAAAAAATTAATTTGAAAATGTCTCTCAAAATTAGTAATTGATTCATCAGGACACACATAATCAAATTGAATTTTTACATGTCGAGTTCATGTGCTGTCGTTAGTTGGGAAATCAGCATTTAGCCCAATATTTAGAGCAAAGTTATGGGCTTGGGCTTAACTTTCAAAAAAAATTATTTTCGCTTCTGTATGACGTCAAGAATTTTTTTGTGACATCTAATGATTTCATTGTTTCCATAATATTGCAAGAGATACTTTACAATTGTTTGCTAGATGCATTGACTTCACTTGGAATGTCATACCAAACAAATGTGCCAAATACAAACTTGAAAGAATTAATTTTTTTTGCTAACGAACTAGCTTCCAATTTTGTTTTAATGCCTTGTTGCCCAATTAAGCTGTCATCTTCTGTGATGAAAATTAAAACTTCATATATTTCTTTTACTTGATTTTGTATTGCTTTTACAGCTTCAACGTGACTTTCCCATCTCATCGTGCATAAAAGTTTTAAAGTAAAATGTTGGATGTGGTTTAGAAGAACTTCCCATCGATGAAGAAAAGAAATTATAGATTGACTGAATAATGTCAAAAAATAAAACCATATCTACATTGCAGCTTGCTGCATCGCTCAATACCAAGTTCAAGGAATGTGTACAACACGGAACAAAAAATGCTCTAGGATTTTTGTTCCTTAAAAGTGCTTATACCCCTGCATTCTTCTCACTCATATTTGACCTGTTGTCATATCCCTGACCATGGATATTTTAAATATTTACTTTTTTTTCTTCTAATAATTTTAAAATTACTTCAGCCATACCACTTCCTGTTGTATTATTAATTTTAATAAAATCTAGAAATCTTTCCTCTATTTGTATAATATTTTGGGTTTCTTCATTTTTTTCTTTTATAGAAACATATCTTACAATTAAGGACATTTGCGCTCCTGCCGCGAAATATCAGTGATGCAATCAACAATTATTGAAAAATACTTAGCATTCATTATTTTAGATACATTTTTTTTTAAAATTTCATTACTCAATATATTAATGATTTCGTTTTTTGTATTTAAATCTTATTTTAAAAAAAATTGATTTAAAACAGTTGCCTTCTACGGATTTTTACTATATATAATTTATTTATACAAAGATGTAAAGTATGCTGCCACAAGCAAATTTGGCATTTTAGCAAAATGCTCCTCTGATTAATATGTTTATAATTTATAAACTATTATCTTTAAAATGTTATGTCTATCAAAAAAATGTCTACCAAAAATCAAAAATAAGTACAATTAAAAACAAAGTCAAAAATTGTCCAAAGTCACTTAAATACAGAATACACAATACACTCAATATGTTTCACATTCAAAATTGAAATGATACTGAAAAAAATGTAAGTTCATATCACGCTGTTTCGACTATCCAAATTTGAAGCAGAATTTAAGAAAATGAACAGCGTAATATACACCTATGTTTCAGACTAAATATTTGGATAGATCAGTGTTTCTGAAACTTCAGATATACGTGTACCCCTTCTTTAATTTTCATTACCAAGTACCTTAATAATGATAACTAATATTTAAGGAATTGACGGCGTATACTAGAAATATAGATTAAATAAACTTTAATATATACTTTCCGATATTTCGGCGAACGTCACGTTGCCATCTTCTTGGGAACTTACTACACAGACACGTGCACACAAGTACTAATAACAGCAAATGAGACTGAAGCTAGGAAGCTAGCGTTTCCTAAAGTCCTGATGGTGCCCCCTGGCGGGCTATATTGGTAGTTCTTGGCCTTTGGGCCGAAGTTCTTCTGATAAAAGTTTCCCAAATTTGGGGCAGTTTCATGCATCCAAATTTGTTGAGGTTTGGCATGTTCCTAAGGGCCGAGGCTGATTCCATGAATAGTCTTTCATACTTGAACTTGCTGTGGTGTATTACTGTGGCTTTCTTCCATCTTATTCTGTGGCGAGTATCCAGAGCGTGGTCTGCAAGCCCAGAGTGGCTGTACTGGTGAAATCGGATGTAATCCTTGTGTTCTGAGATTCTGATATTTGCTGTCCTGCCTGTTTGGCCAAAGTAGGACAGTTTACAGCTGCAAGGGACCTGGTATACACCAGGTAGGTCTAGGGGAAGTGGTTGGTCTTTGGTGGAGCGGATAAGGGATGCCAGTTTTTTATGTGGTCTGTAACAAGTGGTCAAGTCATGTTTTTTTAGGATTTTATTGATTTTTTCCGAGGTGCCTCTGATGTAGGGAATAGTGATAGATTTAGAGTAATCTTTTTTGTGAAGGGGAGGGGGTGGTGGGTTGTGGATAACTGGGCTAAGTATTTTTTGGAGGGGGTAGCCGTTGGCTGAGAAAGTGTCACGGATGTGATTTAGTTCAGTGGTCAGGGCTTGATCATTAGAACAGATTATTTTTGCCCTGTTGAATAATGTTTTAATAACTCCATATTGTTGTGAGGGGGGGGGGATTGTTGGTGAATGTATCTGCCTGTATGGGTGGGTTTTCTATAAACTGAGAAAACCAAGGTTCCATCAGGTTGGCGGGTGACTAGTGTGTGTCTAGGAAGGGGAGGTTATTGTTTTCCTCTTTTTTCAGGGTGAATTTGATTCTAGGGTGTTGGTTGTTCAAGTGTGTTAGGAAGGAGAGGAGTGAATCCGGGCCATGTGGCCAAATAGCGAAAACATCATCAACATAGCGAAGCCATATGGTAGGTTTTTGTGGGGCTGAGTTTAAGGCTTTCTCTTCAAACATCTCCATGAAGAAGTTGGCCAAGGGTGAGGAAAGTGGTGAACCCATGGCTGTCCCCTCTATCTGTTTGTAGAATTTTTCCTGCCAAACGAAATAGCCTGAGTTCATTGTAAACTGAAATAGGGCTGAGATATCGGGAGGAAATTTAGCTTGGATTAGCTCTAGGGTTTCTTTGAGGGGGACATTTGTGAATAGGGAGGAGACATCAAAACTGACCATTATGTCATTCTGTTGGAGTGTAGGGTTTTCTATACTGGCTTTGAAGTGGGCTGAATTTTTTATGTGCAGCTACTCATGACCTTCAACCTATACAGTAGATAGGGTAAAGATTATTTATGTGAACAATTAGCATGTATCCGTCAGATCAGATGCGAGCATCCAAGTGTTAAGCAGAGCCATGAGGCAGGCTGCCTCTATACTACACCCTGTTGACAGTACTGGTCCCAGGGATTATCCAAATAAAAATAATTATTAGGAGCTTCTATAATTAGAATAAAATATAATTATCTTTATAAATATGTATATATAAATTTTAATATTTTTTAAAAATTTTTTCTGCCTCCAGTATAACTGTAACATAAACTCTAAGTTTTCCGCCCTTTTACTTTTCCGCATGCAGCATTCGCCCATTTCGCCCCTGCTTCGTGCCGGGACAGCATCCACCTTGATGAACACAAAAACTACATCCATGATCATCTATATGGCAAGTCAGGATTGGAAAATCATGTTCTGTGTATCCCTTCACAAAAATTAAATGGAAGAAGACAACTGTGCTACACAAAAAGTCACTACAGGTCTGAAAAACTATTTTTAGAATCAGCATCAACTATAAAGCATTCCTTAACCTCAACAAGTATGGCTATATTAATTGGCTGAAGATCTGGGAGGAAGTCATTCTAAGACCGCAATTGCATGAACTTATCTGAATTATCTTTGCTGTTATCTGGACCCTAGATGGTACCTTATTAAAACAAAGCTGTATAACTGAGAGGAGACCTCCACATAGCCTTTAAAGGAATGCGGAGAACCGACCAGGATTTCGCCTGAATTATTATTATTATTATTATTATTATTATTCAGGCCTCCAAGGAGTCAAAAGACTCATCGAGGGAGGTCCTTCCTAAGACATAAAGTCTGTTAAGACTCACTGAGGGGAGGTCCCCCCCTGAGAAACACAAAGTCCATCATACCACTCTTTAAACTCACTGACCGTTCTCGCTCCCACCACTCCATTAGGCAATGCATTCCACGGCTCAACCACCCTCCACACAAAGAAACCACTCCTTACCCTCTTGCTCACAGTTTCCTTTCGTAACTTCCAGGGATGGCCTCTTGTCATCACTCCTTCCCGCTCATCAACCAAGCGAAAGAACTCCCCAGTGTCAACCCTGTAACCACCTCTCAACAATTTAAAAGTCTCAATCATATCACCTCTCCTTCTTCTATCTACCAAACTCTGCAGTCCACATTCTCTCAGCCGATCCTCATAACTATCCTTGTACAGTCCTGAAACCATCTTTGTCATCCGTCTTCGTATCCTTTCCACAGTTAATTTATCCCCTTCAAATCCTGGGGACCAAATCTGAGAACAATAGTCCAAGTGTGGTGTGATCAGAGACTTATACAACGGAATGATAACCCTCTTATCTCTGCAGGTCAGTGTCCTTCTCATAATAGCAGCAATCCTCTGTGTTACCTTCACCACCTTTGCAATATGTCCCCTAAACTTCAGGTTTCTATCAATCATCAACCCCAGATCTCTTGTCTCCCCTACTTCCTCCAGTATAACTCCTCCTAGAGTATGCAGCATCCCATCGATGTTTCCCAAACCTCAAGACCTTACATTTTGCTGCATTAAACTGACACCCCCAATCATTTGCCCATCTATCTAGCTTATTTAAATCCTCTTGCAGGGATACCACATCTGCACTATTACTAATAATCCTCCCAGCTTCGCATCATCTGCAAACAACTGAATATCCCCCTGCAATCCACTGGCTATGTCATTGATATAAAGGTTAAACAATATAGGTCCTAGTACTGAGCCCTGTGGGACCCCACTTGTAACCCTCTGCCTCCTGGAAACTGCTCCACCATACACAACTCTCTGATACCTATCAGACAGCCAATCCTGAATCCAGTTGACCAATCTGACATCCAGACCCATGTGCTGCAACTTAAATATCAGCTTATCATGTGGCACCCTGTCAAATGCCTTCGCCAAGTCTAAGAAAATTGCAGTATATGCCTTTCCCTCATCTAATGTTCTTGTAACTTTATTATAAAAGGCTAGCATATTGCTAAAACAAGAGCATCCTTTCACAAATCCATGTTGATTCTCACAGATAACATTACCCTCATCTGCCCAATGCTGTACACGGTCCCTCACTACTTTCTCCAAGATCTTAACAACTATTGATGACACACAGACTGGCCTATAATTAGACACTTCCAGTCTGTTACCACCCTTATGCAATGGCACTATCTTACCTTCCTTCCATTCCCTGGGCACCTTTGCCAAAGCCAGACTTTCATTGAAAAGCCACGTTAAAGGTACTGTCAATTCCCTAGCACATTCTCTCAAAACTCGTGGCGAAATACCATCCAGTCCCACAGCTTTATGACATCCAGAGTACTCAGTATCTGAAACACACTCTCCTCCTGTACCTCCAGACCTCGTACCAGTCCTATCCCTCTAGCATTAAAACTGACTCCTCTAGGATGAAATACTCCAATAAAGTGTTCATTGAACAATTCCACTATGTCCTCTGCATCAGTCACTCTATTCCCATTTTTATCCCACAAAATCATTCTTCCACAGTCATTTCTCCTCCTACTGGCCACATAGCTAAAAAATTCCCTAGGATTTTCTCTGGATCTTAAGGCCAATCTCCTCTCATATTCCACTTTCGCTTTCCTTACCACACTAGTCACTCTTCTGGCCTGTGTCTTATATTCCTCATGCATCTCTTCACCTATCTCCTTATATCTCTTCCATAGCCTCTTTTTCGCATGCAATTCCTGTTTAATATTGTTTGTCATCCGCTTTACTCCAAATTGCGTCCTCTTCTTCACTCGTGGTATACAACTTACCATTGCTGATAACAAATATTCTTTCACAATTTCCCACGCACTGGTGATATCCCGGCCTTCCAATTCCTCCCTCCATGAAACTTCCCGAAGTTGACGTCTAAGACTATTATAATCACCTGCCTTATAATTCCACATAAGTTCCCGTCTCTTTGATACTCCTGCATGTCTATTCATTTTCCAAGTCAACACCATATGGTCACTCTTTCCAACTGGTGGGAGAGACGTCAACTCAGTTATTATCAACTCTTCTGATGCTATAACCAAATCCAAAATTTTTGAACCTCTTGTTCCCTCTGTTACATGTTGCCTAAGACATTTGTCCCTCAAGAATTCTAGAAATTCCATTCCCCTATTGCTACATGCATCTTCCTCTCTCCAATTTATACTACTGAAGTTAAAATCTCCCATAACAATCATTCTTCTTGCACTTGCCAAACCTAGCTGTCTAAACATCTCCTGGTCCCCATCCTCTGTGCTCCTGGGTCTGTAGCAACACCCCACTAAATATCCTGTCTTGCCTACCTCTACCTCACATCATACGCTCTCAAAATCATTTGTCTCACTTCCTTCCAAATTCTCCATTCTTAGAGGACATAGGTCATCACTTATCATAAGCAGTACCCCACCACCACGCTTTCCCCTCCTATCCTGACGAAAAATGCTATACCCAGCGACTTCTATTCCTGTTGTTATATCCCCTTCTGTCAACCACATCTCAGTGATCGCAATAATTTTTGGACAGGCTGATGCTATCTGCGCCACCAATTCCTCTCCCTTATTCCGGATACTCCTGGCATTAGTATACAGCATATAAATGCCATTGTTTCTATACCCAGCATTATCTCTTCTGGACTCCACTGGGCTCAGTGTTACCTGACATTGTCTCCCTTCTCCCAAGTATCCATTCCCACAAGAGGCCACCCCTGCTATCATCCTCCCTGGGACACACTGACTCGTTCAGAACAGCAATCTCTCCAGATGCCTACGTCCTTCCTCATTCAAATGTAAACGGTCTCTCGCATACAACTCCTCTCTTTCCTCAAACACACTCCAGGCATCCACATATACCAGTCCTCTCTTGTCACACATTCTCGCTATTATGCCATTCAATATCACCGCTCTTCTGCTCAGCTCATCATTATCATACCTAGGCAACACGCACACTATTTTTCCTCTCTCTGTCTTCTTCCGTACAGTCTCAAGCAAAAATCTCATCTCTCCCTGCCTGACTTACATTACCACTCAAGTCATTCGTTCCTACCATCACAATCATCTCATCCACCCTTTCACCTCTCTTAATTGCCATAGCCACCCTTTCTATTGTTCCTCCTGGCAAACACTCCTCACGCATCCTATCCTGAACACCACGGATCATTGAGTTGCCATACATTATACCTCTTACCATTCCCTCGCTCCTATTGTTTCCATTCTCTCCTCTTCTTTCATTCCCATACCTCTCTCTTCTACTGTTTCCATTCTCTCCTCTTCTAGCACTCCCATACATCTCTCTCATTCCCTCTCTCCTACTGTTTCCATTTTCTCCACTTCTAGCACTTCCATATCCCTCTCTCATTCTGTCTCTCCTACTACTGTTTCCATCCGCTCGTCTTCTAGCATTCCCATACCTCTCTCTCATTCCATCTCTCCTACCGTTTCCATTCTCTCCTCTTCTAGCACTTCCATATCTCTCTCTCATTCCGTCTCTCCTACTGTTTCCATCCTCTCGTCTGCTAGCATTCCCATACCTCTCTCTCATTCCCTCTCTTCTACTGTTTCCATTCTCTCCTCTTCTAGCACCCCCATACCTCTCACTCATACTCCCTAAATTCTCTCTCTCTCCTACTCTGATTTGCCTTGCATTTATCTCTTCCATTCTCCTAATCTTATCTTTCCTACTTCTGCTCTCATTCACAAGACATTCCACCTCCTCTTTCAACTCATCTATCTCCCTCTGCAGGTCAGTCACTCTTAATCTAAATTCACTCTCCCGAACAAAACCATCTCCTAAACTTCCACAGTCACTCACACCTTCCACACTATCAACTATTATTTTCTCATTCTCTGTTATCATACTACTTGTCTTCCTACATTCATTCCCCGTTCCTGGAGCAACAAAGTTGGATATCGATATATCTAATGTACTTATTTCCTCCAACTGCCAGCATTTTGCGCACATACGCTCTCCACGCTCTTTAACAAGCCACATATGTAATTCACGAGACGCATACATGCCGCAAGTACTGCATGCCACAAAGTCCCTTATGATATTGCTAATAATTGAGTTCTTAAATGGCGGAGGACTTGACGTTATGCCACTTGCGACTGCTGCTGAATCCACCATCATTCCTTACTGCCGAGTAGCGTAATCTTTAATAATTATTCAATTAATAAATAAGAGGAAAAAAGTACAAACATCAGAACATTTAAGTACTAAATATAATTAAATAAAATGAAATATAACTAATAACTTAGCTTCGTTTTGCCTTCCACCGTTACACGTTCGATTTCGACGGTACCAAAATATATTATATCGCGACAGCAACTAACTTCCAAAAAACAACCACTGAAGTACACTCGTATTCAGAGAAACAATTTAGCACTCAAAAACGTAGAAAAACGGGGAAAAAAGCGGACTATTCACCGATTAAAAATCACTTTCTTCTGCACAGCTCAAATTCACCGCCACATGCTACGGCTCGTCTTCTAGCATTCCCATACCTCTCTCTCATTCCATCTCTCCTACCGTTTCCATTCTCTCCTCTTCTAGCATTCCCTGCTAGAATGGCAAAGAAATGGAGCTAGCTGAGGAATTAGATAAGTACCAGATCCAAATAATAGGGGTGACTGAAACAAAAAAAGGCAAAAACTGGTGAGATCTTTCTGAGCAATAAATACAAAATGTTATATTCAGGCAATGACAATCAAGGAAAAGGAGTAGCCATAGTATTCAACACAAAATACGAGGCTAATCTTCTTGAATGGCAGGCAGTCTCAAGTAGAGTAATGTGGGCAAATACGAGAATAGGGAACTGGACAATGAGACTTATTTGTGCCTATTGTACCACAGAAGGTTCTACTAAGGTAGAAGTGGAGGAATTTTTTGAGGCTTTAGAAAAAGCAGCTGATACAATGAAGAAGGAAAAGTTGGTCCTTGTTAGGGATCTAAATAGCAGAATAGGAAATGATTGTGAGACATACAAAAATATTTTGGGAAAATTTGGAGAAAAGAGCAAAGCTAATAATAATGGCAAATATCTGATGAATTTCTGCTCAGGACATGGACTGGTTATTACTAACACCATGTTCCAACATAAAAATGTGCACAAATTCACATGGAGAGAAGAGGCAAGGAATAAGAAAAGTCTCATTGACTAACTATGCATTTTTGAAAATTATGGAGACAATTACCGTGTTTGAATAAAAACTTTAGTTTAATATAACTAAAATCTACATTCGACGTTTCGACCTTTATGTCACGGTCATCTTCTGGAGCATACAACTATACACAGGAAACAAGCTATACTACAATCAAACTGGTTTATTAAAGACACTGACCAACTGCTACAACAATTGTTGGCCTGACCTCTGGTGAAAAAAAAAAAAATAAAATAAAATAAATAAAAATAAATAAATAAAATAAAAAATAAATAAAATTAAATAAAAAAAATAAAAAAAAAAATAATAAAAATAAAAAATAAAATAAATAAAATTATATAAAATAAAAAATAAAATAAAAATAAAAAATTATACATCAATGCTAGAGTCCTATTATTAGTGTTGTCTACTATATACATATATTAACATCATTCCAGCCAGTTGGTATGGAAAGGTTTCTAATACTAGCTAAGGATTGGCTAGAGTCCTGACTTATGCTGGATCTTTCATATTAGGTAGGCTGAATGTGTGCCATCCAGATCATTGGAATTTTCATGCCATCTTTGTTGTTGATATTTGGGTGGTTTATTAGGATTTCACAGGATTCCTTAAATTTCCTTTTACACCAGGTTTTTGTTCGGTGTAAGGAGCAGGTGCTTTTCCAGTTGATTTGGTGTAAGGTGTTGAGTCCGTGGTCTGAGAGGCCTGCTTCACCATAATGGTTATATTTAATGTGTCTAATGTGTTCTTTCTTGCGTATAGGGATTGTCCGTCCTGTTTCACCAATGTATGGTAAATTACAGGTGCAGCAGTTGCAGTAGATTCCAGGATGTGCTAATGGGAGGAGAGGATCCTTAGAGGAGTTGAATATGGTTTTAAGTTTAGTGGGTGGTTTAAAGGTGGCATTGAGGTTATAATGTTGTAGGATTCTGTTGATTTTTTTTCTGATAACCCTTTAATGTATGGGATGGCTATGGTTTTACTGTAATCTAGATTCGTTTTTGTTGTAGTTTTTTAGAGTATTTTATTAACAGTATTTTTGTTATAGCCATTATTTATGAATGTGTCACTAATGACTTTTAGTTCTTGTTTCAGGGTTTGCTGGTTAGAGCAAATAGTTGTGGCTCTGTTTTTAAGGATGTTAATGACTGCATATTTTTGTGATGGGTGGTGGTATGAATTCGCATGTATGTATTGGCCAGTGTATGTACAGGCCAACAATTGTAGCGGTTGGTCAGTGTCTTTAACAAACCAGTTTGATTGTAGTATAGCTTGTTTCCTGTGTATAGTTGTATGCTCCAGAAGATGACCTTGACATAAAGGTCGAAACGTCGAATGTAGACTTTAGTTATATTAAACTAAAGTTTTTATTCAAAGACTGTAGTTGTCTCCATAATTTTCAAAAATGCATTCGGATCACCGTGTAAGTCTAAAAGAAAGGTCTCATTGACTATGTTACTGTTGATAGTGATGTTTTCTCCCTGGTGCAGGACACCAGAGTGTACAGAGGATTTGAAATTGGAAGTGATCACTATTTAGTCTTGAGCAGGATAAAATTGAATTTGAAATTGAAAAGAATAAGAAAAAGAATTTAAAAGAAAGTTTTAAAGCAAATAAAAGTTGAGCAGCTCTCAGATGTGAACCGTAGACTAAAATACACAAAGATTATTCAAGAAAAAATGAAAGAGTTTGAAATCAAAAATCAAACCTTGGAGATTCAATAGCAAGCCTTGAAAAAAAGCCCTGATTGATTCAGCTAGAGAGGCATGTGGTGAAGTTGTCTGCAAGGATAGAAAAATCAGACCTTCATGGTGGACTCAGGAAGTTAAAGAGGCAGTGAAGGAAAAGAAGAAAGCATATCAAAAGTTCCTGGCGAATAAGTCAGCTTGTGCTCTTAGAGAATACAGAGACAATTGCAAGAATGCTAAACACTGTGTAAAACTAGCTAAACAAAAGTCATTTGAGGACTTTGGCAAGAATATAGAAAATAAATATCAAGAAGGTGGCAAAATATTCTGGAGGTTGTTGAAGAAGCTTAGGAATGGAGGAAAGAGTGCTGTAAAAGGAGTTAGAGATGATAAAGGTGACATGAAAATGGGAGAAAAAGATATCCTTGAAGTATGGAGTAATTACTTTGAAAAACTGCTAAATGAAACAGGCAGTGATAACAGCACAATGTTAAAAACACTGACCAGGCATGCAGCCAGGAATACATATCCATACTTGAAGTAGAAAAAGCCATCAAAGGCTTGAAATGTGGAAAAGCAGCAAGAATAGATGATATTCGACCAGAAATACTGAAGTATGGTGGTATAAGAGTCTTACAGTGGCTGCATTGCATGGTTCAGAAAGCCTGGACAGAGGGACTAATTCCCGATGATTGAAGTAGAGCTCTCATAGTACCCATATATAAAAAGGGAAATAAAACTGAATGTGAGAATTACAGAGGTATTACTACTGAGTGTTCCTGGCAAGATCTATGAAGTATACTTGAGAAACGGTTGAGAAGAATTGTTTTAGAAAAGCTTAGTGAAGAACTAGCTGGATTCAAGCCAAATTCACTTTATGACAAATAGTCGAGAAAGCATGGGAATATAACAAAGATCTGTATTTAAGTTTTGTCGATTTGGAAAAGGCATATGACAAGGTGCCAAGAGAGAAGCTATTCAATACGCTACAGTTATATGGTGTCAATGGGGCATTATATCAAGCAATACTTAGTCTTTATTTGAGTTGTAAGTCAGCAGTTAGAATTGAAGGAAGTACAAGAAGATAGTTTAATGTTAAATCTAGTGTGAGACAAGGATACATTATCCCCTCTGTTATTCATTATCTATATGGATCACATTATGAAGGAAAGTGGTATTAAACATGATATCAAAATTGGAGATGTTAATGTCAGCTCTTTGCTTTATGCGGATGATGTTATACTTCTAAATAAATCTGCTACAAGTCTGCAAGATTCTCTAACTAAATTGAATAACTGTTGTAATAGATATGGTACGAAAATCAGCAATAAAAAGACAAAGACAATGAAAATAGGCAGAATCATGAAAATGTCAGCTGTGTTGTGAACGGAGAACCTGTGGAACAAGTAAAACATTTCAGCTACTTAGGCACGATTCTTACTGAAGATGGTAAATTAAATATAGAAATAGATAACAGAATCAGCAAAGCTGGTATAGTGGGAAGTCAATTGAATAAATTCATATGGAATAAGAGAGAAATTAGTCAGAACACTAAATTAGCTGTATACAAGACAGTGTTCAAACCAGCTTTAACTTATGGATCTGAGAGCTGGGTCAGAAGTAAAACACTTGATCAGAGTAGAGACCACAGATATGAGAGTCCTGAGAAAGATTATAGGCATGAACACATGGCATCAATGGCAATATCATATTAAAAACGAGGATATTAGGAAAGAACTTGTCATTGTCAGCATCCAGGAATGCGTTAGCAGAGCTAATCTCAGGTGGTATGGTCACTTAAACAGAATGGGCGAAGAAAGATTAGCAAAACAAGTGTTCTCTGCCAGGTTGGCAGGAAAATGACCCAGAGGAAGACTAAGATGTAGGTGGATTGATACGGTACAAAGTGTCTTAGACGATAGAAATATAAGATCTGATAATGTTGGAGTCTTGACAAGTAACAGACTGATTTGGAGGAAAATTGTAGATAGGAAGTTAGTAATGATGTAAATTTTTTTTTTTCATGTAGTAGTATCATATCCTGTACACCCCTTGAAGGTACATGCAGAAATTTGATGATGATGACGATGATGATAATTGAGTGTTGTGCATCACCAGAATGAATTTGTGCTTTGATGTTAGCAATAGTGACTCAAATAGTGAAAGTGTTTTAGAATTTTCAGTGTGACTTACTACCCTTAAATTTTTTTATGACCTCATGTTCACTCTTAGAAGAATGAAGACTAGATTATGTGTGCATGCAAATTTTAAGAAATATTGTGAGAAGAAATTTAATGCAATATTTCAAAACTATACAGATTTTTAACTGTTTATTTAACAACAAAATTAATTAAGTTAGGGAATTGATCAATACTGGGTAATTTTGGTAGTTTATTAATAAATTTAGAGAGGATTTAGAGAAGAAATAAAATTTAAAGTGGAATTATTAAAAGAAGAAAGCATAAAAACATTATACTACAATAGATTAAAACAAAAGATAACCCATTAAGCAGCGAACAACATGTAGAAGATAATTGGGTGATTTTTAAAACAAATATAACTGATAACTGAAATAGCAACAGAAGTATTAGGGGTGAAAAAAAGAATAACAAAATCAAGTAGATGGACTGCATGGTTTAATGAAGAAACAAAAATATTAACAAAAGAAAAGAAAAAAAAATATCAAAAATATCTACAAATGAAAACAACAGGTAATTGGAACGAATATAAAGAAATAAAGTTAATCAAAAGAAAATGGAAAGCAAAAATCAATTTTGGAAATCATATATAAAAAAAAAAAATTGTAAAGAAATTATAATTCAGAGTTTAAATATACTATACAACCAAATAATAAATACCAAAAAGATTCTGTTGGAATGGAAAAAAAAGTATAATAATACCAATATTTAAAAAAAAGAGATAAAAATAAATCAGAAAATTATTGGGTGATAAATTTATTAAATACTCCAATAAAAGTACTAACAAAAATCCTAAATAATAAATCTTCTTCTGCAGCTTGTCCTACTTAAGTGGGGTCACTGTTTTTGGTGAATCTCCTCCTGTCTTGGGCTGTAACCACATCCAAGTTCTTCATCCTCAAGTCCTCTTCCACCAGCTCTTTCCATCTCTTCTTTGGCCACCCACCCTTCCTCCTTCCCTGCACATCCATCTACATGACCTTTCGTCCCACATATTTGCCCTCCCTCCTCATCACATGACCAAACCATCTCGACCTTGCCTCCTATATCTTCACTCCTAAGTTCGTAACTTTCACCATTCCCCTCACATAGTCATTTCTCAGATGATCCTTTCTGGTCACACCGTACATCCACCTAAGCATTCTCATCTCCATTACCTCCATCCTGCTGATGTTATTTTTCCTCAGGGTCACAGTTTCCATAGCATACGTCATAGCTGGTCTCACTACTGTCCTATAGATCTTGCCTTTCAGATCGATCGGCACCCTCTTATCACATAGCATTCCAGCCATCTCTCTCTCTCTCTCTCTCTCCAGTTCCTCCAACCCGCTTGTATCCTGCATCCCACTTCCTTCTCAGCCTCTCCATCCTCTTCCACTGTTGAACCTAAGTATCTGAAGTCCCTAACCCTCCTGATGACATTTATGCAAGCTAACTATCACTTGAAACTTTCTGTTTGTCAAAGGCAGATCCGAATTCTTGTCTTCGCATTTCTGTACATCTCCTGCACCAACCTGACATATTTCTCTAGTACCTTCTCCCTCAGACACCTCCAGACTTCTTGCCTTGGCACTCTATCATACGCTTTCTCCAGATTAATAAACACCAGATGTAGCTCCTGTTGTTTCTCTCTAAATTTTTTCATCTGCCTTAACCCAAAGATATCATCTATTGTTGATCGACCAGGCATGAAACCAAATTGCTCCTTTGCAATCTCCACCTCCTTTCTCAATCTTCCATCAAGCACCCTTTCTAGGATTTTCACTGTGTGGGACATCAACTTTATTCCTTTGTAATTCTTACAACTTGTGCATCCCCTTTACCCTTGTAGATGGGGACAAGAGTACTTTCCCTCCATTCCTTGGGTATATTTTCCTGTTGGCAAACTTTCATGAACAGGTCCCACAGCAGGTCAATTCTCTCTCCCCCCCCAGTGCCTTCCATGCTTCCACTGGGATCCTGTCAGGGCCCATGATTTTCCATTCTTCATCCTCTTCATGGCCTCCTTCACTTCCACTCTACTGATGTTCTGTACCATCCCCCCAGAAGGCTGCCCATCTTCTCTGTGAGTCCTCGCATTTTCCTCATTCAGAAGTCCTTCAAAGTATATTCTCCATCTGTTTCTTATATCCACATCCCTCCATAATACTTTTTTCTCCAGAGTCTTTGATCTGCCTCACATGTAAGATACCCTTTGATACCTTATTTCTACATTTTGCTAGTCGGTAAAATTTTCTCTGTCCTTCCTTTGTTTCGAATAAAGATCTTGATATGCCATGGCCTTTGCCTATGCAACAACTCTCTTGGCTTCTTGCTTTCGCTCTCTGTATGCCTCTCTGTCCTCTTCCACTCTTGACTCATCCCACTTCTGCTTTGCCTTCCTCTTAACTGTCACTGCTTCTTGTACATTATTATTTCACCACCAACCCTCCTTCTGCTCTCTAATCTTTCCGGATGTCTCATCAAGCACCTCGATTGCACAGCTCAGAATTGCTTTTGAATTATGTCTCCATCAATTTTGTACACTTTCTAGTCCATCTGCTCTAACACCCTCTCCCTAAAACGATTCCTCACACTCTCTTCTTTTAAGTAAAACCACTTAATTGTCTTCATCCCATGGCTTCCAAAGGTTCTTATCTTCGATCATATTTTAAAGTCTGTGCACAGCAGCTGGTGTTGCTGCGCCACTTGATCTGTTGGGATTACGTTACAATTTGTCACTTCCTTAAGATGTTTTCTTCTAGCCAAAATGTAGTCAATTTGTGAACTGTTGCTACCACTTCTAAATTCATGTTGGAGGTTTAATAGAATATTATCCATATTGAGAAAGGATTAAAAATAATTCTAATACTTCCAATATTTCATCTCTGTCACAGAGACATCTTCAGGGATGTAGAAAGTTTTTTTACCTTGGGTATAATATATGTTAAAGATACCAAGTTATTTTAAATATAAACCTGTTTTTTTATACTCCATTTCCCAAGTAAGCAAATAGACAAGTCAGTCAAGTTTGCACCTGCATGAGTTGCAAGTCTAGCTGACCCTGCACTTAGTGCAAGTCCAAGGCAACTCGTGGTAAAGGTAGAATAAGCTCTGATCACTATTCTTAATATTTACCCTTAATGCAAAGCACATCTCCTGGAGGAGATGTATGATGCTATGTACTAAAGGCAAGGGCCACTACCCAGACCGGTTTCGACCTTTATTGAGGTCTCATCAGTGGGAGCCAGGCTAAGAAATACTAAGTTTTAAGTAATACAGAGCTTATAAATATTTTACCGACACAAGTTACCATAAACCAGGTTTATATTTAAAATAACTTGGTATCTTTAACATATATTATACCCAAGGTGAAAAACTTTCTACATCTATCTCTCATCCTGAGATTTTTATTTAATAAGGTCAAAGCACCTTATGGTAACTTGTGTTGGTAAAATATTTATAAGCTCTATATTACTTAAAACTTAGTATTTCTTAGCCTGTCTCCTGCTGATGAGACCTCAGTAAAGGTCGAAACCGGTCTAGGTAGTGGCCCTTGCCTTTAATACATAGCATCATACATCTCCTCCAGGAGATGTGCTTTGCATTAAGGGTAAATATTAAGAATAGTGATCAGAGCTTATTCTACCTTTACCACGAGTTGCCTTGGACTTGCACTACGTGGAGGGTCAGCTAGATTTGCAACACTTGCAGGCAAAAACTTGACTGACTTGTCTGTTTGCTTACTTGGGAAATGGAGTAAAAAACCAGGTTTATCTTGAGGGATTACAAAAAAACTTTTTGTAACAACACACACACAAATAATACAATAGTGAGTGAACCTAAACGCCGCCATTGGCTCATTACAATCAGAGCTCTCTGCTCTACTCAATCCTGAATTTTGATCCGTTCTCTTTGGCATCTCAGAAGCTTCCTCTCAGAAAGAATTGCAAAAAATAAAAAATAAGCACATCAAAAAGTTTAATAACCTTTGCAAATCTAAACTGCTACCTCAAGTTCAACCGCTCCATACAGTAGTCAATCTATCTTCTAAAAGACTCAGCGAAGATGCCGTTAGTGCCCTAAGCCTCGGACATAATTTTGCCATCTCACCTAAAGAAGTTCCGGTATTGGATATTATGTACAACATCGAATGCGGAATCTGTCACTTAGCTCCAGAAACAACCAACAACATCAGACTTGATGTAGCTGACATCCTCTCCTGGTCGTCACCTCCAAAAATTAATTTATCTTCTAGACAACTCTCTGCCCTCAGAAAATTACGAAGAAAAAAAGTATTGTCATCTCCAGAGCTGATAAGGGTAATGCTACAGTCCTTCTTAACGCCTCAGAATATAATCAGAAAATGGATATTATTTTCCGTCATCGCTCTACCTACATACCACTTGAACATGATCCCAGAAAAACGCAAGTTAAAAAATTAAAAAACCTACTTAAAAAAGTGTCCTCCTGGCCTCCTGACATTACAAAAAAACTCAAACCATTCGATTCTCGTTCCCCCGCCCCGTAAATACAGTTGTTTGCCTAAAATCCACAAGCCTAATTCTCCCCTAAGACCTATAGTAGATGCCACCAATGCTCCTTGCTACAAATTGTCAAAGCAGCTAGCTAACTCTTTGACCCCCCCCCCCCCCCTCACTGGTTTTACCACATCTCATGTAAAAAACTCTACCCACTTTAAAAACTCCATTCCATCAAAGGCCAGCTCCCTCGTCTCTTAGTGCCTGGAGTATATATGGAGTACCTTGTGCCTGTAAACTGACTTACTTCGGACAGACAGGTAGCAACAACCATCCAGTTAGAAGAACACAAGTCATACATCTGCAATCATGATTATGGTCAATCTGGCCTTGCAGACCACGTTTTGGATACAACCCACAGGATCTCCTGGAAAAAACCACCATGTTCCACCATAGTAAATTCAAAAAAGAAAGACTATTCTTTGAATCTGCATCTGCACTCAGGAATCAACCGAATTTAAACAAATACAGTTGCATTAAACTTCCCAAAATTTGGGAAACATTAATTATCAGAGATCCCTCTTTACATCCTAGGCCACCTGCATATGCCCATAGAGGGTGCACCTCCTAGATAGGACTTTAATTTCACTCACTATTGTATTATTTGTGTGTGTGTTGTTGCAAAAAGTTTTTTGTAATCCCTGAAGATGTCTCTGTGACGGAGATGAAATATTGCAAGTATTAAAATTATTTTTAATCCTTTCTTCGTGCTGATAATATTCCATTAGACCTCCAACATGAATTCTTCACAGCACTTAAGTCTCAATATATCACTTCTAAATGTTATCAAATGTTCTTCCCTCTTGTCGAAAAACGAGTTGAGAATTGCCAGATCAAACACTACTGCAAAGTCCACAATCCTCTCTCCTTCCTGGTTCATCATTCCCACTCCATGGCCCCCATGCACCCTTTCACAGTCCCTATTCTTTCTTCCTATGTGTCCGTTCAAGTCTCCTCTGACAATCGCCATCTCATTTTCTTCCAGTTCCCTCATTTCTTCATCTAGGCACATTCCAGAACTCATCTTTCCCCTCTGCTATACAGCCAACTTGCAGGCCATATACACATAAGATGACCACTTGCTCTTCTCCAAGCCCCAGTGTCATTCTCATGATCCTGTCATTCCTCCTACCCACTCAGGACCGGCTATCTCGGGGGTGCAGTGGGTGCAATGCACCTGGGCCCCACGATCAAGTGGGCACAGTCGGTACACATTTGCAGAAACGTATTATATTTTGAATGTTTTTTTTTGTTTTCCTGTGCTAAAATCATTTGCGGCTAAGAGGTTTTACAATATGTTTATTTCGAATCCTTTAATTTTTGCCTTTGAAAAATATTTTAGTGTCCCAAAAGGTTTCTTGCACCCGGGCCCCTTTATAGAGAAGGCTGATTCTGTACCCACTTCCAGTACTTCGCCCTTCATTTTGCCACACACCACAATTCTGACACCATTTCTTCCCTCTTTATTCACTCCAGAGTAGACCGATTTATGCTCATCTCCCAGTTCCTATGCCTTTTCCCCCTTCCATCTTGTCTCCTGTACACATAAAATGTTGAACTTCCTCTTCCTCATCATGTCTGCCACCTCTCTTCCCCTTCCAGTCATGCTTCCAACATTTTCTCCACCTGCTGGGCTTGCTTCTTTAACTGCATTCGCCCTCATCCACTTCTTGCAGCTGTAAGGCGATGTCGCTGCATCGCCTAAGGATTATGCCCTAGTCCTTGTATCACTTTCTTTTTGACTCATTAGATCGTAGCTAGAGCTGGCAGTGAAGTTTTGGGACCAGATGCCCTTCCTGATGTCAACCGTCACCATTTATCCAGGCTTGGGACCAGCACCTATTGAGGCTAGCTTGCCCCCTTCGGTTGCTGCATAAGACAAAATGACATAGCAAAATAGGAAAAATGAATACTCTTAATAGCATTGGGGGGGGGGAAGAGAAGAAAGAAACAAAGAAAGAAGGGGAGGGACCAGTCTACAGATAATATCTTCTTCTTCTTTGGCACTACAGCCCAATGTATGGCCTTGGCTCCCCATTTTTGGGCCTCATAACTCACTATGAGGTGGGGTCGTTACCCCCATGCTCAACCATGTGTAATTGTCTGTGAAGCATTGTGTTCTTAAGATTGGTTTGCCTGCTTTGCTGGAGAAAAAAACCCCAGATAAACTGGGGAGGCCCTGCAGTCCATGCACAAGACTGGCTAACTTGGCTATGTCTGTGAAAGATCCTTAGCTCCTTATGTCGGTGACGAGAATCGAACGCAGGACACTCCTTTCCCAGGCATATGGTTGCGAGACGTGTAATGACTCGGCTAATCGCTCAGACCTACAGATAATATATTAGATGTATATTACATGAAGTAAGGCATGGTCCATCTCCATCCACATGAAATAATACATGGTCCAGCATCCGGTACCCAAGGTACCGGATGCTGGACCATGTATTATTTATTATTTTTTCCTCAAGGGAAAAATAATGAACAATAAAATAACAAAGGAAATTATTATTATTATTATTACGTGACGCCTCCAGGGAATTCATCAACTTAATGAACAGCAAGGTTTCAGAGAAGATAAATCATGTACAGATGCAATATTCATAATCAGACAATTGATAGAGAAAGCAATAGAATACAATAAGAAATTATTTATATGCTTTATACATCTGGAAAAGCATTTGACAGAATATTAATTCAAGATGTAATAGAAATATTGCAGAGAAGAAAAGTATCAGAAAACATAATATAAACGATTAAAGAAATATATGATAATAATAACTGTATAAGAAAAACACAAGGGAAAATAAGTAAAGAGATACGAATTATTAATGGCATAGACAAGGAGACTAAGTCCAACAAGATTCAATATACTAATGCAGCGTTTCTCAAACTTTTCCTACGATGGAGCACTTCACAAATCCATCCTGAAATTTTCATTGAACACCTTGGTTATTTTGTAATGTATTAATTAATAATTAATTGTTAATTTAGCTGATTTTTTTATTATGAATTAATAATTGATTATTAATTAATAATGAATAATTGATTATTAATTAATAATGAATAATTAATTAAACATCAGTTAAACACAAACATCATTAAATTAATTTGTGCTGATTTTCATTGACATATCCATTCTGATCACCAAAAATTTAAAATATTATTATAAGTACTTAGGAGTGAATGCAGACTTTTTCTCCTGTGGGCTGGTAGTTTTCCTCTACTTTTGTACATCCTGGAGATTACTTTGTAGGCTGGTGGTGGAAGATTCACTATCTGTTGCATCACAAACACCTTCAATAAAAGATTTCTTAACACCAAAATTAAACAAAGTCCTTTGTCTCTTATTCATATTAAAATTTAAATTTGTAGGCCTGTTACTTTTAAAAAATCACGGCACTACAGTTTCGAAACAAGCACTTTCACCCTAAAATACGAACTTGCGAAGAAAGTATTCAGTATTATTAGATTTGAAAACCGGATACAGACTACCTTGATCTTCAATTTTAGTGGAAAAATTTTCTTTATACTTCCTTGCTGATTGGTCACTAACATTTGCAACACAGATGTTATTTCTTTCAGTTTTGAGAACAGAAGATATGCTGCCCATTGTTGTAATCGACTTGCAGGCAATTTTTGTGATCGGTCATAAACAGCGGTATTCTCTTTCCCGATTATTGAAAGATTTTGATATGTGAAAATTAATGATAATTCATGAATATTTCCATGTTTAAAATATGTCGCTTGGACACTGACGTTTGCTACACAGGTGGCATTTCCTTCAGTTTTGAGAACAGAGGATATGCCGCCCATTGTTATAATCCACTTGCAGTCAGTTTGGTTGATAGGAGAAAAAGAGGGGATATGATAGAAACATTTAAGTTGCTTAAAGGATTTTATAGGATAGATGCAGGGGAAATGTTTCAGCACTTGGCTAGAGGGACCAGAACAACGGGTCATCCCTGGAAGTTGAATAAAGGTGTGGTCAGTAGGGGTGTAAAGACTAGATTTTTTACTTGGAGAGTGGTGAATGAGTGGAATGGGTTGTTTGAGTAAATTGTGAGTGCTTTTTCTGTTAATGGGTTCAAGGAAAGGTATGATAGATTCGGACTCCATGGAGGTGCCCATATAATAATAATAATAATAATCGACCTGGTGTTACTGGACAACAGTGTAATGAATGCTTGCCTTATTTTTTTTTATTTCTGAAATATTTACACAATTACAATAATCATCTTTAGTGACATTCCAACTGTAATTTTTACAAAATTCAGCACTAAGTGCTGCATATGTGATTCATTTTCTACATTGCATTTCAATTAAAATTTTGATAATACTTTTTTGGCATCAATATTTACAACACATTCTAATATTAATAATGAAGATTGCATGAAATTTTTGAATAATGGATAATAATAATAATATGATAATGTCTCAGATAAATTACATACATATGATTATTAGATATTTTTTTTGCTTGTTTACACTGTATAAAATAATTTATATTTTCATCATACAGAGTATTTACATATTTACAATTAATGCATATTACACTTGATGCTCTGTACATTAATACTGTACACAGTTTAAGGCACATTATTTCTTTTCAATATTTTTTTTCTTTGGATACAAATTCATATACTTTTTTATATATATATCTGTATTTTCATTATTATTATACACCATAGTGACTGTTTTGTTACATAATTTGCAGTCTTTGATTATGAGGATTAAGTGTGGATGAGTGAGGCGGATTAATGCCACCTACTTCGAAGCTTGAGTTTGCTTTTATGAAGAGAGTGGGATTAGCCTTCACTATTCATGTAGCCGTTACTGTTTATGGATGGGATATAGGCATTGGATGCTGGTGATTTGTAATGTGTATATTAGTGTTAATGGTATATTAACTTTATTGGTATATGTTCCAGAGTTCGTGTTTTAATGTTCTGTAGTTGTCTATGTGTTTTAATTACTTGGTAGGTTGTTGAGTAGTGTGGGTATCTGATGTGATCTCCCCAAAGAACCATATGAGTTGTTGAAGGGTGTAGGGATATAGAGAGTTGTTGTGGGTCGTGTTATATGATATGTGTTTCTGTTGATTCGATAGGTGATGTTGAAGTAATTCCTTAGCAGTATTATGTAGTGTTTCAGATTTTTAATGCTCAGGATTCTGTGTATCGTCATATGCCGGTCAGATATTGGCTGTTGTGTATAAATCACTGTTGACACATATAATAATAATATTTATAATAATAAGTTATAATAATAATAATAATAAATGTACAATAGGTTTGCAACATTTTATAATCTTTGAATGAAAGGAATCACATAAAAATATACTTATATGTTGTACTATATTGAAAGAACATTAGACATATTTATATGTTGCACTAAAATTGTTTCATTGATTGGATTTGTTATGAATGGCGACATTGTTTTTCTCTTACAGCTTGCAACTGTTATCCTGCTGGTACAACACAGCTAGCATCACAAGAAGTACTAGTGTGTGACTCTAGATCTGGTCAGTGTCCATGCAAGGATTATATAACTGGAAAGCAGTGTGACCACTGTGAAGATGGTTTCTGGAATATCCAGTCTGGTACTGGATGTGAATTGTGCAACTGTGATCCAGTTGGCTCTGTCAACCACACATGTAATATAAGAACAGGACAGTGCTTTTGTCGACCTGGTGTTACTGGACAACAGTGTAACGAATGCTTGCCTTACCAATATGGATTTTCTACCGAAGGCTGCAAATGTAAGTTATCTTTATAATTCAATTAAAGAATTAAGTGTATCAGATGTGTAGGAAATTATTCATATTTTCATTAATTTTTTTTTTATAATAGGTAGGATGGAAAAGCACTACATTTACACACTGCAATGATGACCCCCCACCAAAATATTCTTCTTTAGTTTATATTTAAGACAAGAAATTATGGACTTACTTAAAAGGATCACAACAAATTGAATATATTGACTATCTGAAATTTTCAATCATGAATCCTCTTATGATTTCAGAAAATCTGATAATACTCTATTAGATTTTCTGGATTTAATGCAATAATATTAGTTCAGGAAAGCTTCTGAGATTGCCTTATTGCAGTGTTTCTCAAATGGTGTGTTGCGAAATTGTGTTAATTTACCATGACAAAAACAAACAAAAAGTATTTTTATTAACATGGGAAAATAAGAGGAAATATAAAATAGGTATTATATATTTTCAACAATGTTGTTTATTAATACAAGAAGAACAAGTAAATTGTAAGTAATACAAACTGGAATGGTTAAAATTATTGAGTTAATAATTACATCATTTTTATAATTTAATAAGAAATGTGGGCTTGTTTACTTTTGCACAATTGTTTAATAAGGGATCAAATTGCAAACAAACATACTCGTAATTCTTGATCAGGAAAAAGAAGTCTCTATTTTATTATTATTATTCAGGCCTCCATGGAGTCAAAAGACTCATCGCAGGAGGTCCTTCCTAGGAAACACAAGTCTATCTAGACTCATCATGGGAGGTCCCCTCCTAGGAAACACAAAGTCTTTCATACCACTCCTTAAACTCATTGATCATTCTCGCTCTCACCACTCTATCAGACAATGCATTCCACGGTTCAACCGCCCTCTATGCAAAGAAATCACTTCTCACCCTCTTGCTCACAGTTTCCTTTCATAACTTCCAGGGATGGCCCCTTGTCATCACTACTTACCGCTGTTCAACCAAGCGAAAGAATTCCCCACTGTCAACCCTTTACAGGATTGACCACCTCTCAACAATTTACAAGTCTCAGTCATATCACCTCTCTTTCTTTTATTCACCAAACTCTGCAGTCCACATCCCCTCAGCCGATCCTCAAAACCAACTTTGTACAGTCCGGAAAACATCTTTGTTATCTGCCTCTGTACCCCTTCAACAGTTAATTTATTACCTTCAAATCCTGAGGACCAAATCTGAGAACAATAGCCTAGGTGTGGTCTGATCAAGGTCTTATACAATGGAATGATAACTCTTTTATCTCAGCAGGTCAGCATCCTTCTCAGTATTGCAGCAATCCTCTGTGTTACCTTCACCACCTTTACAATATGTTACTTGAATTTCAGGTTTCTATCAATCATCAACCCCAGATCTCTTGTCTCCCCTACTTCCTCCAGTATAACTCCTACAATAGAGTATACACCATCTCATCGATGTGTTCCGAACCTCAAGACCTTACATTTTGCTGCATTAAACCGATCCCCATTCATTTGTCCATGTCTAGCTTATTCAAATCCTCTTGAAGGGCTACCACATCTGCATTATTACTAATAACCCTTCCCAGCTTCATATATCCACAAACAACTGACTATCCCTCTGCAATCCACTTACAATGTCATTGATATAAAGGTTAAACAATATAGGTCCCAGTACTGAGCCCTTTGGGATCCCACTTGTAACCTTCTGCCTCCTTGAAACTGCCCAACCATACACAACCCTCTGACACCTATCGGACAGCCAATCGTGAATCCAGTTGACCAACCAGACATCCAAACACATGTGCTGCAACTTAAATATCAGCTTATCATGTGGCACCCTGTCAAATGCCTTTACTAAATCCAAGAAAATGGCAGTATATGCCATTCCCTCATCTGCTGCTCTTGTAACTTTATTATAAAAGGCTACCATGTTGACTCTCACATATAACATTACCCTCATCTCCCCAATGCTGTATACAGTCCTTCACTAATTTCTCCAAGATCTTAACAACTACTGATGACACATAAACTGGCCTATAATTAGACACTTCCAGTCTGCTACTGCCCATATGCAATGGCACTATCTTACCTTCCTTCCATTCCCTGGGCACCTCTCCCATAGTCAGACTTTCATTGAAATGCCAGGTCAATAGAGCTGTCAGTTCGTTAGCACATTCTCTCAAAAGTCATGGTTAAATACCATCCAGTCCCACAGCTTTACTGACATCCAGATTACTCAGTATTTGGCACACACTCTTCTTCTGCACCTTTAAACCTCGAACCTGCCCTATCCCTCTAATATTAAAATTTACTCCTCCTGGATGAAATACTCCAATACAACGTTCATTGAACAACTCCACTATGTCCTCTGCATCCGATACTCTATTCACATTTTTATCCCACAATCACTTCTCCTCCTACTGGTCACAGCGCTAAAAAAATTCCCTAGGATTTTCTTTGGATCTTAGGGCCAATCTCTTCTCACATTCCAGTTTCAGCTTCCTTACCATACTAGTCACTCTCCTGGCCTGTGTTTTATATTCTTCATGCATCTGCTCTTCACCTGACTAATAACCCTTCCCAGTCCACCACCACACTTTCCCTTCAAATGCAGTTCCTGTTTAATATTGTTCGTCATTCACTTTACACCAAATTGTGTCCTCTTCTTCACTTGTGGAATACAGCTTACTATTGCTGCTAACAAACATTCCTTCACAATTTCCCAAGATATCCTACTAATGACATCCCGTCCTTCCAATTCCTCCCTCCATGAAACTTCCTCAAGATGATATCTAAAACTATTATAATCACCTGCCTTATAATACGTTCCTGTCTCTTTGATACTCCTGCATGCCTATTCATTTTCCATGTCAAAACCACATGGTCCCTATCTCCAACTGGTGGGAAAGACTGGTGGGAAAGATGTCATCTCAGTTATTATCAACTCTTCTGATGCTATGACCAAATCCAAAACTCTTGAACCTCTTGTTCCCTCTTTTACATGTTGCCTCTATTACAATGGAATTCTAGAAATTCCATTCCCTTATTGCTACATGCATCTTCTTCTCCCCAATTTATAATGCTATAGTTAAAATCTCCCATAACAATCATTCTTCTTGCACTTGCCAAGCTCAACTGTCTAAACATCTCCTGGTCCCCACCCTCTGTGTTCTTTGGTTTGTGGCAACACCCCACTAAATATCCTGTCTTGTCCACCTCTACCTCACACCATATGCTTTCAAAATCATTAGTGTCATTGCCTTCCAAAGCCTCCACTCGTATAGGACAGAAGTTGTCACTTATCATAAGCAGTACTCCACCACCACCACGCTTTCCCTTCCTATCCTGCCAAAAAATGCTGTACCTACTGTTATTATATCCTCTTCTGTCAACCACGTATCAGTGATCTCAATAATCTTTGGTCAGGCTGATGCTATCAGTGCCACCAATTCCTCTCCTTTATTCCGGATACTCCAGGCATTAGTATAAAGCATAAAAATGCCACTGTTTCTATAACTAGCATTATCCCTTCTAGACTCCACTGGGTTCAGCATTACCTGATGTTACCCCCTTTCTCCCAAGTACTCATTTCCACAAGAGGACACTCCTGCTATCATCCATCCTGGGTATTCTAGTTTCTCTGCATTGACTCACCGACTCGTTCAGAACAGCAATCTCTCCAGATGGCTACGTGTTTCCTCATTCAAATGCAAGCAGTCTCTCACATACAATTCCTTTCTGTCCTCAAACGCCCTCCAAGCATCCACATATTCCAATCCTCTCTTCTGACATATTCTAGCTATTATGTTATTCAATATTACTGCTCTTCTGCTAAGCTCGTCACTATCCTACCTAGGCAACATGCACCTTATCTTTCCTCTCTGCATTTTCTTTTGTACAACCTCAAGCAAGAATCTCATATCTCTTGCCACCCAATTTACATCGTCTCTCAAGTCATTCGTTCCTACCATCATGATCATTTCATCCACCCTTTCACCCCCTCTTAATTGCCATAGCCACACTTTCTATCGTTCATCGAGGCAAACACTCCTCACGCATCCTATCTTGCACACCATGGATCATTGAGTCCCCACACATTACACCTCTTACCACCCTGTTCCTCGATTGCTCACCTACATCCCTCACTCTCTCTCTCCTCGAACACTTTCTCTCTGTGTTCCCTTACTTAGCTGCCTTCCTGACATCCCTAGGTCCAGTGCTCCCTCTCCTACTGTTTCCATTCTCTCCCCTCCTCTTCTCCCATTCCCATAACTTTCTTCTAATGTTCCTATTTCCTCGTCTTCTATCATTCCCAGAACTCTCTCTCATGCCCTCTCTTCTACTGTTCCTATTCTTTCTTCTTCTATCATTCCCATAACTCTCTCATTCCCTTTCTTTTACAATTCTGTTTTCTCCTCTTCTACCATTCCCATAACTCTCCCTTTCTCTCTCTCTCATTCCCTCTCTTGTACTGTTCCAATTCTCTCCTCTTCTATCATTCCCATAACTCTCTCTCTCTCATTCCCTCTCTTGTACTGTTCCTATTCTCTCCTCTTCTATCATTCCCGTAACTCTCTCTCTCTCATGCCCTCTCTTCTACTGTTCCTATTCTCTCTTCTTCTATCATTCCCATAACTCTCTCATTCCCGCTCTTTTACTGTTTCTGTTTTCTCCTCTTCTACCATTCCCATAACTCTCTCTTTGTCTCATTCCCTCTCTTGTACTGTTCCTATTCTCTCCTCTTCTATCATTCCCATAACTCTCTCTAACTCCTACTCTGATTCTCCTTGCATTCATCTCTTCCATTCTCATCTTTCACACTTCTCATCTCATTCCCTAGACATTCCACCTGCTCTTTCAGCTCGTCTATCTCTCTCTCTCTCTCTCTCTCTCTCTCTGCAAGTCAGCCACTCTTGTTTGCCATTCAACCTCCCAATTGAGACCATCTCTGAAAACTTCTCAATCATTCAACTTTTCCGCACTCCCCACTCTCATTTTTTCATTCATATTTCTCTTGCTATTCTCGCCCTCTCTCATGCCACTCATCTCTATGTGGAGAATCTCCAACCTCTGACTTAACCAGGTCAGTTATAGTCATCTCTAACTCACCAAGTTCCTCCCATTGCCTGCATTTCCATATATACGTATTTCCCCTTCTCTCACCTGTCACATATACAACTGCCGGGACGCATGCATTTCTTACTTTTAATGTTGGCCAATGCAGAATATTCTTGTTCACACAAGTAGGTTTGTCGAAATATGTAGTGGTGTAATAGGGCATCTTCTGATAATACTAAGAATTCTTTTTTTGACAAATTCCAGAACTGAAGTAGTGTTGTTTCCCTAAACTTGAGCTGAAAAGTTTGTTCAGCCTGAAGTTCTGTTAACTCTTCTGCCTCTTTTAATGATAGAAGTTTTGTGTCTACAGTAGTAATGGCAAAGGGATTGCAGACCCAATCATATTCATTCACATTGAGGGAAGGAAAAGTATTGCTGTAGTTTATTCTCCAAAACCGAGAGATATTCTAAAATCAAGCCGGAAGTAATCTCCGGATCAGTATCAGCTGTGAGAGGAGACATTTCAAGGGCATTGTTTTCAACTTTTGCCTTCCATATTTTAATATTTTTAAGAACCCATTCAGCTTGTCACTTGATGTAAAGATGTTTTCTTCCTTCTCCTCTATACTTGCATTAAAGCTGTTTAAATGCAACTTTCAAACACCATTGTCTTGTTTTTATCAGGGTGGCAAACTCTGGTTTCTCTGTAGCAAAAATTTCTAATAACTCATTCCTCAGTTCATAAAATCTGGAGAGTACGTTGCCTTTGAACAACCAGTGAATATCAGTGTGAAGGACCAGCATTTCATGACAAGTTCCTGCACATCACTTTGAGAAGTTTAGTCTTAATTGATTTAGTTTTAGTGTAGTTAACCATGGCAACTACTGAGTCCATTATGCTCCTTAGGGCTTCAGGCTACCAAAGGCTTCTCATCGTAAACAACGAGTGGACCCTACATCTTGCTTTAATCCTGAAATAAAACCTTTAATTCGACCAGTCATTGCTGATGCATCATCAGTGCACACTGA
The DNA here is from genome assembly GCF_054136105.1 of Typopeltis vanoorti. Taxonomy (NCBI): domain Eukaryota; kingdom Metazoa; phylum Arthropoda; class Arachnida; order Uropygi; family Thelyphonidae; genus Typopeltis; species Typopeltis vanoorti. The sequence goes on from NC_143563.1 coordinate 14,246,145, forward strand.
AATACCCTTTCCCTAACATAGCTTATTTTTTCCAATGTAACAGCTAATTCTGTGCATGATAAGAACTGTTCAACAACAGAATCTCAATCTAAAAATCTTGTATAATTCAGTAGTTGGCATTTTTGGCTTATGTCTGTCGACTCACCCAGTTGAAGTGAAAATTTTTTACCATCATATACTTTTTGGCTACTTGTTTCTGGATGTCAGAGGACATGTCTTCTGTGCAGCGAGAGAGTGTCAATAGACAGAGGTACATTTGATATCTCCCTCTTGGCAGCCTCTCCTAACACAGATTTAACCATTTCTTTACAAGCAGGTAAAATCAAAGTTTCTGCAATTATATGTGGCTGCATATTCCTGGCAATTATTTCAGCCACCTTATAACTCACTACTTGAACCTTTTCTGCAATTGTTGCTAATTTTTTCCATCGACTTGACTTGCTTTACCTGAGAAGAGAGCAAACAGCTGAAATAGGCTGTATCTTTATGCATTAAATGATTGTGTTTAGTATTAAAGTGTCTCTTCAGTTTGCTTGGCACCATACTTTCATTGCTCAACTTTTCATCACATACAACACACTCAGGAAGTGGATGATTTTCAGATCCAGTGTATGTAAATCCATAACTTAAATAACAGTTGTGATACTTACACACAGCACCAGACGTTGAATCGGTTTGGGAAGGTCTGAAGGAATCACTAGTTGTATTTTAACAATATGAGCATCTTCTTGGCTGCTTAACCACCTTACCGGCCATTATGGATCAAATATGCATTCTCATACACTTCATATCCATCATATATTTCAATGTAATGTCAATTATATTATAATTTTAATATACACTTCGCATCCATGGTAACCTGGATGTATATATACGTCCTGGCCGGTAGCGTGGTTAACCTTTCACCTTTAACTAAAAACTTCTCCATAATAAACAAAAATATAAATCAGGCCCACAAAATATTGCGACTTAATTAACAACAAATTGAAGAGTCGTAAACACACCACCAATAGTCAATGACTTATTGTTTTGAGTTCAGCATAACTGAATTTGCAATGAGTTTTGACTCACACACACACACACACACACACACACACACACACACATATATATGACTACTACTATTAACTCGGGGTTGGGATATGTTCATTTTTAATATAAACCCGAGAATTATAACAAATTGAGATTTATTTGAAAACGCAACATGTTTCAGCGAGATTGACTTCATCAGGCGTTAAGAACATAGAAAGATATTAAAAGACACTGAAATAAACATTGAGACACTCTAAAGCTATACAATTATAAAGTTATGATATTCGACTGTAAATTACAGTTATTATGAACTTGTGCTATAGTCCGTGTTAAAGTTCTATTGTTGTACACTTGTACGTGTGTGGAACCACGCGATCTCCAGTATCTGATAGTAGAGCTGAAAGAGTCAGGCAAATTATAGCTGAGATTATTGTTCATATGAAAGAGGGTCCAAGGTGATTTCTTTTGACTTCACAATGCGGCGTTCTACCTCGTCATGGCAAATGTGTAGGTTTGAAGTTGTTGTCCAATTTACTTCATGTTGGCGGCTTTCGTTGTTCGTGTTTATTGAAAACAGGACATGGCCTGACGGGGCAGTTGCTCTGGTTCTCTTATAAGCATTGTCTCTCTGGTGCTCCTCATGACGTAGGAGAATAGATTTCTCCGTTTGGCCATAGTAAGGTTTTCCGCACTCACATGTGACTCTGTATACACCTGGAAATTGTAGAAGGTTGTGAGATTGTTTATAGTTGCTGAAACTTGATCTTATTTTTGGAAGAGTCGAGAAGCACATTTGTATGTTGAATTTTTTTAAGATTCTACTCAATTTTTTGGATAGTGTGCTGATGTATGGCAAGGAGATATAACCTTTGGAGTACTTCTGTGTCTCAACATTTCTACGTTGACTGTGGGATAATTGTTTGTTGATACTTTTTAAAGATAGCCTTTGCTTTTAAGAAGAAGAACTAAAAAAAGAACTACAACATCTTAAATGGACCTTTAAAAGCAATGGCTACTCTTTAAAAAGTATCAACAAACAATTATCCCACCGTCAACGTAGAGACACAGAAGGACTCCAAAGGTTATATCTCCTTGCCATACATCAGCACACTATCCAAAAAATTGAGTAGAATCTTAAAGAAATTCAACATACAAACATGCTTCTCAACTCTTCCAAAAATAAGATCAAGTTTCAGCAACTATAAACAATCTCACAACCTTCTACAATTTCCAGGTGTATACAAAGTCACATGTGAGTGCGGAAAACCTTACTATGGCCAAACGGAGAAATCTATTCTCCTACATCTTGAGGAGCACCAGAGAGACATTGCTTATAAGAGAACCAGAGCAACTACCCTGTCAGGCCATGTCCTGTTTTCAATAAACACGAACAACAAAAGCCGCTAACATGAAGTAAATTGGACAACAACTTCAAACCTACACATTTGCCATGACGAGGTAGAACGCCACATTGTAGAGTCAAAAGAAATCACCTTGGACCCTCTTCATGTGAACAATAATCTCAGCTATAATTTGCCTGACTCTTTCAGCTCTACTATCAGATACTGGAGATCACATGGTTCCACACACGCACAAGTGTACAACAATAGAACTTTAACATGGACTATAGCACAAGTTCATAATAACTGTAATTTACAGTCGAATATCATAACTTTATAATTGTATAGCTTTAGAGTGTCTCAATGTTTATTTCAGTATCTTTTAATATCTTTCTATGTTCTTAACGCCTGATGAAGTCAATCTCGACGAAACATGTTGCGTTTTCAAATAAATCTCAATTTGTTATAATTCTCTGGTTTATAGTCAATTTATATTAAAAATGAATATATATATAAGGCATTTCTTGAACTGAGATTTTCCTAATGGACTTTGGTAGTGGTAATGCCTCTGGTGCAGTGCTGCCACCTGCTGTGCAAGTGTGCTATAATATCCCACACAGCGAAGCAATATTCCACACTCCCTTCTTGAG